>NC_045438.1:70231293-70352463 GCF_002776525.5 Piliocolobus tephrosceles
CCTTCCTTCCTTCCTTCCTTCCTTCCTTCCTTCCTTCCTTCCTTCCTCCCTCCTTTCCTCCTTTTCTCCCTCCCCACTTTTTCATTCCTCTGTCTTCCCTTCCCTTTTTTTGCCTTTCCTGTCCTCTCTTTTTATTTCTTATTCTTTCTTTCTTTCTTTTTTTTTTTTTTTTACTGAGTTTTGCCCTTGTCACCCAGGCTGGAGTGCAATGGTGCCATCTCGGCTCACTGCAACCTCCACCTCCCAGTTTCAAGTGATTCTCCTACCTCAGACTCCAGAGTAGCTGGGATTACAGGCATGCACCACCATGCCCAGCTAATTTGTGTATTTTTAGTAAAGAGGGGGTTTCACCATGTTGGCCAGGATGGTCTCAATCTCTTGACCTTGTGATCCGGCCGCCTCGGCCTCCCAAAGTGGCCGAGGCGGCCGGATTACAGGCCTGAGCCATCGTGCTCGGGGCCCTGTTTCTTATTCTTTTGTTCCCTTCCCCTTCCTTCCCTAACTTCCACTTCCCTCCCCTGCTCTTCTCTCCCCTCCCCTTTTATCATTCTTTCCTTTCCCCCTGTTTTTTCTTCTTCCTTTCTTTCCTCTCTATCATTCTGGGAACCTTACTTGTAGAATGAAATGCACACGTAGTTCTAAATACTTAAGTTTAAAGTTTAAGTCTATTGTACACAATATGTTGATTTACTTCTTCTATTGCCCTTTTACTACCCTGTACAAAATCTGAATTTTACATGCCAATATTTTTCTCTTTATCTTATTTCATTACGTCTAGATAATATAGAACTAATAAAGTAAATGCAGTCAGCATTTCTTTTAATTCTGAGGGAGGCTTATTGATTGATAAATAACTTTTCTTTAAAGGTTGCACAGCAAATTGTCCAATAATGAACATACTGAAATCACATTATCCTATATTGAAAAATATATCCTGAAATCAATGTATCTTATATTTAACATGCTGAAATTGCATTATCTTACATTCTGGAAACCTCTCATTCAGCCTTTCAAACGTTTGTGTACTTTCAAATCAAGCTTCTGTATGCTTTAATCAGTTACAAGGGCCAGAAACAAAATCATTCTTGCTTTTTATAATATATCTCCTTCTAAAAGTCATTACAATCAAACTGGCTATTCCCACATGCACTTCTGTTTTTGGTAAATGTACATGTTTGATTTTTAAAGGATTACTTGTACAAATAATCTTGAGTTATACTACATATCAAATATATCTCGTGCATATTCACATTACACATCGGCAAAATAAAGGCTTCCATCTATCTATTAAAGGAAAGAACAGAAAAAAATAAATACTTGTTTATAATGTTTAAATTTATTGTTGGGGAAGAATTTTTCCCTTCTTTTATTAATGTCCCCATAAATTCTTTTCTTTTAAATTCAATTTGTACTGCGTTAGAAACAATAATTACTATTAATACTTATTGTAAAGTAAGATAACGTTAGATAACAATTACTATTGTTATTACATGTGTTCTCTGTGTCAAAGAAAACATCTTACTCCTTCATTAGAGTTTTCTGTCTGACTCTATGTACTTTCCTTTCTGCCTTTGAACTTACATATTGTGAACTCACAGCTTATCAATTTGTATTTTTTGTAGGTTCTCTTTTTCAGTGTAATACATTTCTTCTAGCTTGTCATTACCTGAATACATTAGGCATTATCTAAAATATACTAATTTACATGCTTTGTGGGTATGTGATTATACCATAATCATTAATCATATAACATTCCAGGGACTTGTCTCAAAAAATTATAATAATGCTTTAGTTATTCCTCTATTTTGAAAAAGTTTAGTCCAATAAGTGTTTCCAAAACATATATCCAAAAACATGAATCACTTTAAATATTGGCTTAAGACCAGACCAGACTACTTGTCAGTGGTAGGTAAGCAACCATCCTTTACTCACCTATTTCATTAAGCATTAATGAAGTGCTATCACAGAGTAAGAAATGTTTTATGAATAACATAATGAATTCAAAAAATGATCAATTTTAGTCAAAATACAGCCTGTCAGAATTTTAGTATTGCACATCTTCTCAAGCTCTTATTAAATTTAATAGACTACATAGAGTTCATAAGCAGACTTATTTCATATTTCTTGTATTGACTGCCTAGAATATGTGGTGACAAAAAAGTTTACAAATTTAAACACTATATTTTAGTTTGATGTTTTATTTAGTCAATAATACTATTATACAATATCATGACATCATTTTCTTTATTTTCTTTTCCTCTGTAGGACTTGGCTCAGTTTGAACTAAAAAAGAATTTCTCTGATTATTTGATTAATATATATTTATCCCAATAAGCAGAGGTGGCATTTGTTAGTATAATACCTGGTACATAATATGTACACAATATTTATTGAATGAATGCATGTATACATAAAGTAACATAATAATTACCTAATAATTTGTCATGCATTCTTACAATTTTATCTTCAGCAATTTGAATTATTTAGCCAAACTGTAATTGTATATAATCTATAATTATCTCCAATAATTATAATATATTTCTATAAAGCTAAGCAATTACTATGTAACAATTAAACACTTTGTGGGTCCATTTCTAACCTTCTTTTAAGAGGAGCTAAACTCGGGTGCAGCTGTCATCACTCCTTGTATTTTCTTTCGAAGGCTGATACGGTTTTGCTGTGTCCCCACCCAAATGTCATCATGAATTGTACTCCCACAATTTCTGCATGTTATGAGGGATGTGGTGGGAGATAATTAAATAATGGGGATAGTTTCGCTCATACTGTTCTTGTGGTAGTGAATAAGTCTCATGAGATCTGATGGTTTTATAGGGAGTTTTCACTTTTGCTTCTTTCACATTCTCTCTTGCCACCACCATGTAAAAAGTGCCTTTTACCTTCCTCTGTGATTGTGAGACCTCCCCAGCCACATAGAGCTGTGAGGCTATTAAGCCTATTTTTCTTCACAGTCTCAGGTATGTCTTTATCAGCAGTGCGAAAATGGACTAATACAGAGAAATACCATTGAAAGGCCTTAATTTTATAGAAGTATAAGAAATTCATGAGCAAAAATGATAAAGACACAAAAAGAGTAATTTCATCTTTAAAAACGTATCAATCCATAACATTTTAATCCCAAAATGGTGTCAGATAAAAGTGAACCAATCTTTCTGATACCTAATAACCTTTTCACATTGGATATCTGTTCAATCACTACCTTGCTGAAAATTTTGTAGGGGTGCTCTTGAGATATCAGATAAAATACTAATTATTAACTATGTCACACAATCCCTTTCTTTTACTTATCTCAAGATTCCTGTATTAGTCTCTTTTCATGCTGCTGATAGGGACATACCCAAGATGGGATAAAAAGAGGTTTTATTGGACTTACACTTCCACATGACTGGGGAGGCCTAAGGTTTATGGTGGGAGGTGAAAAACACTTATTAACTGGTGGTAGCAAGAGAAAAATGAGAAAGATGCAAAAGCAGAAACTCCTGATAAAACCATCAGATCTCATGAGACTTATTCACCACCACGAGAACAGCATGGGGAACCACCCCCATGATTCAATTGTTTCCCAACAACTCCTTTCCACAATACATGGGGATTATGGGGGTACAATTCAAGATGAGATTTGGGTAGGGACACAGAGCCAAACCATATCACTTCCTTTCTGAATTTATCCTCTCCTCCCTACATCTAACCTGACAACAATACAAACAAGTTGGGTTTCCCTCTGCCTGGGTTGACCTTTTTTCACTCTTTCTTTAATTTTCTGGTTGAACTTTCTCTCATCAAGATAAATTTCTTATGCTGACCTTTTCATCTCTTTACAAACTTTCCCTAGGCTACCACAGACATATATAGTATATCTCTCTTTTGGAACCATAGCACATTTTCAGATATTCCTATATAGTATTTGGTATATAATATTTCAATTTTTAAAGTATCTTTTTCTCCATTAAGATGATAATATGAGTGTCCTAATGGCAAGGACCACATATTAATCAATTTTTACCCCTATGATCTCACTATTAATTGTTAAGTACATAAATATTACTTAGCATAGCTGTGAGATTCTAAGTATATAATAGTGAACAATATAACCATGACACCTGCCCTCCTAGAGCTTTCAGTGTAACAAAGAATATGTAAAATTTAGCAAGCTTTTACAAATAAAAAGGGGAATGTGTTACAGAATTATGTGACAGATGAAACTATAATAAATTAGTCTTCAAGAAAGGTAAGCAAAAAAGATTACTTCTACTTGATAAGAGGAGTAAGAATGATAATTCTTCTTTTACTTTTGCTACCTTTTTCTTCTCTCTCTTCTCTTTCCATCTACATTCCAGTTTTGGAAAGGTGTACATAGAAAAGGAAAATGATAGTGAGAGCATCTCAAATCCATTTTGTTCATTTCTTCTAGATTGAGAGGATAGGATGAGGTACAAGATATCAGGGCCACGGAAGAATTTACCCAACTATAAATGACACTATTGATGTAGAAGTGAGAGAAGAAAGGTTAAAAATCATCTGGTATCAAGAGAATAAAAATTTTTTTCTAAAGACATACCTAATAAATAATTAGTTAAAAATGCAAATAACTTTTAAAACACAATCATAATAAACAATCCTACTAAAAAAATGGTCCAAAGACCTTAACAGACACCTCATCAAAGGAAATACACAAATACCAAGAGAACATATGACAAGACACTCCATATCATATGTCATAAAAGAAATGCAAATTAAAATAATGCTTTATTTAAAAAACAATGAATAAAAATTGCAAGAGTATGTTGCTACCTATCAATAATAACATTGAATGTAAATTAATTCTGCAATCAAAACACATACAGTGGCTCCATGTATTTTTAAAAAGATCAAATTGTATGTTGCATATAAGAGATTATTTTTAGCTTTAAGAGTATTCATAGCTGAAAGTGAAGTGATGGAAAAGGTATTCCATGAACATGGTAACCAAAAGTCAGCAGGGATGGCTATACTTAGAGTTCAAGTGAAAAACACTGATAGGAGACAAAGACGGCCGTTATTTAATGATAAAGGAGTAAATACATCAAGAGGACACAATAATTGTAAATATATATACACCAAATATTGATTCACCTAAATAGATAAAGCAAATATTAATGGATTGAAAGAAGAAATTAAAATAATAGTAGAAGGCACCAATACCCCACTTTTATTAACAGGTAAATCAACCAGATAGCAAATTAACAAGAAAATACTGGACTTGAACTGCACTTTTGATATTGTTTGGCTCTGTCCCCACCCAAATCTCACGTATAATTGTAATCCCCACATTTTAGGGAGGGACTTGGTAGGAGGTAATTGGATCATGGAGGCAGATTTCCCCCATGCTATTCGTGTGATAGTGAGTGAGTGCTCACGAGATCTGATGGTTTAAAAGTGTGACACTTCTCCCCCGACCCTGTGCCCACTGCCACCATGTGAAGAAGGTCTTTGCTTCCACTTAGCCTTCCGCCATGATTGTAAGTTTCCTGAGGCCTCCTAGTCATGCTTCCTGTTAAGCCTTCAGAACTGTGAGTCAATTAAAACTCTTTTCTTCATAAATTTCCCAGTCTCAGGTAGTTCTTTATAGCAGTGTGCAAATGGACTAATAAAACTTTATATGGAATGAACCTAACAAACATATATAGAACTTTCCATTCAAGAACAGTAGAATATGCTTTCTTCTCAACTTTACATGTAACATTCTCCAAGACAGGGCATAGTTTAGGCCATGTAACAAATCTTAATGAATTCAGGAAGGTTGAAATTATATGTAGTATTGTTTCTGACCACAACAGTATGAAAATGGAAATCGATAACAAGAGAAATCTTGGAAAATTGACAAGTATGTAGAAATTGAAATTAAACAACATGCTCCTGAACAAGTAGTAGGTCAAATAAAAAATCAAAAGGAATATTAAAAAATATATTTAAACAAATGACAATAGAAACACAATATATCAAAACCTACAGAATGCAGCAAATGCAGTTCTATGAGGGAACTTTATAGCAACAAATGTCTGTACTTAAAAAGAACAAAGGTCCCAAATAGCCTGACATTATGCCTCAAAGAGCTAGAAAAGGAAGAACAAACTAAACCCTAAAGTTAGCGGAAATAAATAATAAAGATCAGAACAGAAATACATCAAACAGAGAATGGAAAAACCATAGGAAAAAAAATCAGTAAAACCAACAATCACTTCTTTAAAAAAATAAACAAAATAGACAAACCTTTTACTAGACTAAGGGCAAAAAGAGAGGAGACTCAAACAAAATCAGAAAGAAAAAGGAGGCATTAAACTGAAAACTCTAAACCATTACTGAAAGAGATTGAAAACACAGTAAGTAGAAAGATATCTATGTTCATAGACTGGAAGAATTAATATTGTTAAAAATGTTCTTCCTGGCCAGGCCCAGTGACTCATGCCTGTAATCTCAGCACTTTGGGAGGCCAAGGTGGGTGGATCACAAGGTCAGGAGTTCGAGACTAGCCTGGCCAGCATGGTGAAACCCCATCTCTAGTAAAAATACAAAAAATTAGCCGGAAATGGTGGTGCGAGCCTGTAATCCCAGCTACTCAGGAGGCTGAGGAAAGAGAATTGCTTTAACCCGGAAGGCAGAGGCTGCAGTGAGCCAAGATCACACCAATACACCTCAGCCTGGGTGGCAAAGCAAGACTCTGTCTCAGAAAAAAAATAATAAAAAATAAAAAATTCTTCCTACCCAAAGCTATCTACAGTTTTAATGCAAGCTCTATTAAACTTCCAATGTAATTTTTCATAAAAAATAGGAAAGCAATCCTATAGATTATGGAAATCACAAAAAAGCCTACTACTCAAGGCAATAATGAGCAAAATAAAATAAAATAAAGCTAGGGGCATCACAATATCTGATTTCAAATTACACTGCAAATCAATAGTAATCAAAATAGCATGGTACTGCCCTCCTCCCAAGAAAAAATAGACACATTGACCAATGTAACTGAATGGAGACTGCAGAAATGAACCCACACATGTATGGTCAGTTGTCAAAACTATCAAGAACACCCAATGGAAAATAATAGTCTCTTCAATCAATGGCATTGAGAAAACTGGATATCCACAGGCAGAATATGTAATTTGGTCTTTTTCTCACACCATATACATAAATCAACTCAAAATGCATTAAAGAATTAAAAGTAAGGTCAGAAATTGTAGAAGTACTAGAAGAAAGCATAGGGCAAAAGCTATACAACACTGATTTGTGCAGTACTTTTTAAATTTGAACCCAAAAGTACAGGCAACAAAAGCAAAAGTAGACAAATGGGATTGCATCAAACTAAAAGCTTCTACAAAGGAAGGAAAATAATTAACAGTGTGAAGAGACAACCTAGAGATTGTGAGAAAATATTTGCAAACCACACACCCAATAAGGTGTTAAATCAAAATTATATTAAGAACTCACACAACTGAATAGTAAGAAAAAATTATTTAAATGAGTAAGGGACCTGAATAGACATTTCTCAAAAGAAAACATACAAATGGCTAACAGATATATGAAAAAAAGTTCACCATTGTTAATCATTGGGGAAATGCAAATTAAAACCACAATGACCTATCACCTCACACTAGTTAGAATAGCTATAACAAAAAAAGACAAAAGATAACCAGTATTGGTGTGGAGAAAAGGAAACCTTTACATACTGTTGATGGGAATGTGAATTAGTGCAACCATCATGGTAAACAGTGTGGAGGCGCCTCAGAAAACTAAAAGTAAAATTAGCCTAAGATCCATCAATTTTACTTCTATATATTTACTCAAAAGATATGAAATCAGTTTGTCAAAGAGATGTCCACACTCCATTACTCATTGCAGCACTTTTCACAATAGCCAAGTTATAGGGTCAACATTATATTTATAATGAATCAGAGAATAAAGAAAATGCAGTATACATAGACACAATGGAATACTATTCAGCCCTACACAATAATGAAACTTCTGTCATTTGTGACAACCTAGATGAAACAAGAGAATATTATGCTAAATGAAAGAAGCCAGGCACAGAAAGACAGATATAACATATTCTCTCTTACATGTGAGATCTAACACATTTGAACTGATAGAAACAGAAAGCAGAGACTGGAGTGTTAACAGAAATGGGGAGACGATGGTCAAAGGGTACAAAATCTCAGACGAGAGGAATAGGGTCTTTTTTAATCTATTGCACAACATGGTGAATACAATTAGTAACAGTGTACTGTACATTTCAAAAATTCTAATACATTTCAAATGTTGACACCATAAAAAAGATAAGTATCTGAGGTGATTGATATGCTAATTAGCTTAATTTAATCATTCCTTACTGTATTCATGAATCACAATGTCGCTTTTATGCCATAAATATATACATCACAAATGTTTAGCTTACAATAATTTTTTTAAATAATAGAAACACATTCTAGTTGAAGGCATATTTATAGAATATGCAGAAGAATACTCAGGTACCTAAGATCATAAAGGGAGATGCTTATATATGGCATATAAAATGCATCAACGAAGAATTCAAATTATAGACTATTTTGTATTAGACAGTTGCCTTTTATTAATATTCTGTATATCCTCTAACTTGTGAAAAAGAGAATGTTATCAACCTGTAATGAAACAGCCAACTATTTTTACTGGTTCTGACATATTTCCTATATATTAGTTAAAAGTGACTGGTGAAATAGATTTGCTGTCATATTTCTTGAGTATTAAACCATGAAACTCTAACACTAAGTATGAAAATAGAAATAATTTTATCCTATAAACCCTACCATGCTTATGATTTTGGCATCAGCATAGTAATCATTAGAATAGTGTTAGAAATAGTTTGATTTCCTTACATTATGCTTTTGTTCCAAATCTAATGTAAAATTCCAATGAATTAATTATAAGAGTTAGATCATTTTATATTAAATCATTACCTAATTAATCATCAAGAACCCAAAAGTTGGAAGAAAAAATATATTTTTTTCAAGACAGTGAACTACCCATCCTTTAAGCATTGCTTAAGTCCCTTTTGCAATTTGACCTGTCTGCTTTGGTCTCACTAAGCTCCACCTACCTAAGTCCCTGCACTAATAACAGGCATTTGTTTGTTTTATTTTATGTTCATTATTTTACAGAGCTAAGCAGGATAGAGTAATAACATTCTTGTAGATTGGTCAAATGTAAAGAAAATATACATGCCTTTAAAGATGATTTTTCTCCTAATACATTTTGAGCTCTGTTTACTAAACAGATTGTTTACTAAACATGTCTTTAGAGATGATACTTCTAATACATTTTGAGCTCTGTTTACTAAAAACTCAAGACATGTTTAGAAATGGAAAACCATTTTGCTTGTTTAGGTAATGCCCTATGATAGGAATTTTCTTAGCTCTATACAGTAGATATCAATCACTTTCTTCCCACAAAATGATAGTTATCAAATTACAATATACTGATTAGCTGATGATAAAATCCCAGGTAGGTTTCATTAGAAACAGGTTTCCAATTGGTTAACAATGGGTCATACTAATACTCTGCTTTCACTGCTATATATTTAATATCTCTAAATATATAAAGACAAGACATTTCTAAAAATGTAAAAATAGAGACCACTAACATATTCTTTCAATTATTAGAGAACATTTCTTCAAAACACTTTTCATTTTTTTAAATTTTCTATAACCTCATATTAGAAGTGATCAAAACATTTCTTTAAAATTCTTTATGCTACATATTCTGATTCAAATACTATAAATACAATATGATCAATATTTATCACAATCCAATTATGTGAACATGGTTGTATCCACTTATACATGAGGACACTAACTGTAGTAGGGACTCAGTAACTTCATCAGGTTTCATCCAGGTGAAACTAAAATTTGTACACAAGTCATCTGACTGACTACAAAGGCCACAGACTCCATGCAACATGTTAAGAGTATGTCTGTCACATGAGCTTCAGCAAATGCAAAGCATTTGGCTTTGGTATTTAGAACAAACATTTGACTACTTTTTTCTAATAAGAGTGACTCATTGGTCTTACCTACCTCTGCTAACCCAAGGACAACTGTCTGACATAGTCTGACAGTCTGTGGCTAACTAATCTAAAGTAAAATTTGAAGTCATGGTCTTGGACTAATCAGTACAAAACATTAAATGAATTAAAAGGTCCAATCTTTGTGTATAAAATCTGTCAGAAATCTGTTTCATGAGAATTATCCATTTCTGCATTGTTTGGGTACCATTTGGTCAACATTTACAATGTTAATGACGGTTGTTCACAGTGGTGCTCACAATTCATCAAATTCCCTCTTGAAGCCTCCTAGATTGTAGCATGTAGCCTGTTGATGATGTCTGTGGATAAGGCATAACTTATTGAGATTCTCATGTTTTCAGTGACATGTCATCTAGACTATAACAAATATGCCAGGAATGTACAGATTGAACAGGTGTAATTTGAGTTGTTTTTTTTTTTTAATTCTGTCTCTGAAAATTATTAGATCCAGATGTAGCCCTGCAAAATCACTTCAAATATTAAAATTGTGCTGCTTATGCAAAGGGAAAACAGAATGCATTTTAATGGAAGGATTGACCTGCAGAAAGATGAATAATTTGCATCAATTTTTCTGCATTATGTTAAACTAATGAAGACAAATGTATTCATTTATTTCAGTAAAGCTGAAAATCTGAAGGCTGGCAATTTTACGCATCTATAATGATGACTATTACAGTACTTATTATATGATAAATTGAGAATTTTAGAAATGGATGGTGAATAAAACAGGGAACAACATTCTTCTCATACTGATTTCCATTTTAACAAACATTAGCATCTGCCTCAAACAAACAACATACCTCCACCAATACCAATTCTACATCTCTTATCTCACCAAATCATGAGAAATAAAAAAAATAGTGTATCTTATGCATTTAATATTAGAAAATAGAAGTAAAAAAAGGAAATTTCATTTTGTTTATATGCCAAAGTGGTGCACGTCTACCATAAAAAGTCAATAATATAACCCATTGTTACATTTTTTATTTTAGGCTAATTATGGGTAAGTACATTATAATTTGATAAAAGTTACTTGAGGATTATTAATAGTACTACTGCTTTTGGATATTCATAGATAATACTGTTTAAAGCATTAGCTTGTAAAGGTAACATTAAAGTTAATTACTAAATAAAATACACCCTAATATTTCTAAGTAAATCAGTAAATATGAGAGAAATAAAACGTATATAACAGCTTTGTGTGTGACTAAAATTATCTTTAAATTTAATCTTCATATTAAAGGACATTGTAAATATGTCCACTTCATCTTTACATTCCTCATGTATAGTGTGTATTTCAGTAATTCTCTAACTATTATATGACTAATTTATTTTAGGTTTTGTTCACAGAAATACTCACTGACTGTTAAATAATTATACACTCACTGACTGGAATTCACTATTGATTGAATCCCACAAGTAAAATAGAAACAACTGAAATTACAGAAAATTACATTATCAATAATATGCACAGACATGAGCACAATTCCATCCCTTTTTCAGCTGCCACATACATTGCTTGTTATTAAAGTTGTGCGGAACTAATACATGAAAGAAAGAGGTCACTAACTCATTGCTAAAAATAGAAATCATCTTAATGAGACCCTTCAGTCATTTTATAATATTTCTACCAAATTGCATAAAGCAAAGCAAAATAACACCAACTGGCCCTAATGGATTTTTTTCTAGACTGCTGCTTTCCTACCAGCTCATGGACTGCTGAGTCTGCCTAGTTCTCAAAGTGTAATATGCATTCAACATTTGAAAAAGAGAAACCAAGAAGGCTTTTAAGTACGGGCAGTCAGGAGAGAAGCAATGCAGCCAAAAATGCCATTAAGGAGGAGAAATGTTCCCAGTTCAGATAAATAGATAATCACCTATGGTGAAATAAGAGACAAGACGGCACGTGCTCACACAATTTAGACATTCCTTAATGAAACTGCCATGATTTTGCTCCTTGCTTTTAACTCACTCGGAGCTTTTAAAAATATTGTTTTGAATGAAATAAGAAGCTCGGTTAATGTACCGAGTAAGGTCTCCTGCAACTTCAAAAATCTACCATACAGTAAATGCCACATTAAAATAACGTTGCTGCAATCAGGAAAATTATGAAAGGAATTTAATGTCACTCCAGACTTAATTAAACTTGCTTAAGCTTATTTAGCATTTACCTTCACATCATTGTTGATTGCTCCACTAAGGTATTTTTGTGTAAACAGAGCTTCCTTAATTAAATAGCTTATTCTGAGTCATTCAACGATCTCACAGCACACTTTGGGCAGTAACTATCACACTCAGAATGATGAATGGTGGTGGTGAGGTCCCTAAACGAATCAATTAGAAGGTAGTGTGGCAGGCTAAGAAGAGAATGTATGAATTTGGGGGAAAATGGGGCACGGGTGGATATATGTACAATTTTTAAATTTTTTTCTGATTTCCCACTCAAAAAGACTCATAATATTTCTCCTCACCAAACTACATAGGCTTTCCTGAAAATATCTCAAAATCTGAGAAATAATAAAAGCAAAGCAAAGGAAGTTCCTCTCTTTGATTACATATAGTATATTACTAAAGGTGAAATTTTCACTGTGGATTATAGCTCCTGAATATATAAATTAAAAAGCCTGGGGAACTTCTGGAACTAATCTGAATTTTGCAGAACCTTAGCCCATATTGCTCTGCTTTGAATATAGCTATTCTCATTAACTCTCGCTGAGAAAGCGTAAGAACCTCAAGGAATATTTTTCACACCTTAATGAATTCCTTTTTTTTGTTTATAATTACACACAATTTTAAAAATAAGTAAATATATTAACACACTAATATCATTTTCAGCATGCTTCAGCAATGGTAACATAAAAGGCAAATGCTAATTTCCCAGTTGAGAAATGCAGAGTGTGATGGTGGTTGAAACAATGAACAGCAAAAGAGAGACAAATAATCCTGCCCTTATCCAGACAACGGAAACCAGGAGAAAGTGGTAGCAATATATGAGTCTTATCCAGATAATGCAAACCCAGAGAAAATGGTAGCAATATATGAGTCTCACTCCTTTCAGAGATAACACTAAAAAATGTGTTCATTTATTTCAGCTCTTCCCAGATGAAACTACAGGATGATGGGAGCCTAGCAAACCACTGCTTCCACCTCTCATAACTACTTTATGAGTGTGCCTGATTTTTTAAATGTGTTCTGAGACATCAGCTAACCATATTTCTCCATGTGGTCTAGCCTAATTTAGACTAAACTCTGAGAATCTATCAAGTACATTATTGGCCAAATTATTTAGCATTTAAATGGACCTGAGATAATATAATCCTCTTCTTTTACTAGTTTAAAAAAAAAATTAAAGTTAGAGGCCATAAATTTCAAGTTACTTTTCCAAGAGCACTGTAGTGACAAGAATAAGTTCAGAATATCAGTGTGCAGAATACTGCATGATGATATGATATTCACAGCACATTATCAGCCTCTTCTTCTAAGAATATATGATTTTTCCTAGGGAAAAAACATATTTCAAAAATTGTCAAAGAAGTTGTGCATCACATATTCCAAATAACTGGTGCAGGAACTCATGAAGTTTCTGGGTTCAGCACACATTTCTTACTGAGGGAAAGAACCATAACTGACCTAACTATGCAGAATGCCGAGATTTGAGTACTCCCATTACACAGAGCTAAGGCAATAAACCAAAGCCTTACTGGAAATAAAAGTATAATTTAACACATTTTGAGAAGTAAAAAAATGTTTATCAGCAATATAATTGTGAAAACGCAATCATTTTAATACATTTATAGTATATTAAAATTAATTGCCCAATGTTGAATTTGTACATAATATTGGAATAACAGGGACAAAGCCCGAGGAAGCCTTTCCCTGGTGGGTATATTTTCTGTGGAGAATTTAAAAACAGTAGCATCAGTATCGTTATGCACTGGGAAGTCTAAAACATGGAAAAGATAAAATATTCCTCCTTTAAAATATCTTTCATTGGTCTAAGTTCTAAACAATTATTTTTGAGTTTTAACAACTGAGCTTTTATTGACTTTCAAATTAGCAAATATTTATCTTTAATTCTTTAATAAGCATTGTATTCTACCCAGAAATAGAACTGGAAAATTGCAGTTATACCATTTACCCCTCAATTGTATGGACTCAGCTACATTTGCCTATTTTGGGAGTAAGAACTCACGTTTATTTTTTTTCATTTCTAAAATGACTGCACAATTATTCTTTGTTATGACTCTACTATATAAATGCAAGAATTAGTATCTCAAAATTTTGTCGAAACTAATTCAAGCTATTTTAAATCCTAATAAATTTCAGATGATTTTTCCATATGTAATGTGATTTAATATTGATTTTTTTGGCAGAAAATTATTTGACTTCCTAGACATTTCAGAGTTGCCAGAAAGCAATGATTGGTTTTAACCAAGTCATTGACAAATTTGCAGAAGTTAAGGTCCAAAACATGTATAGCATTATTAGTTACTACTGTGATAAATCATGAATATGTTTCCCCTTTCTTTCAAAAAGTACATTGATGTAAATAAAATATGCTATTACTTTTTTCTCTCTCTACAATTCGTTTCCTGTTGCTACTCTAAAATATTACCGTCAACTTAGTGACTTAAAACAATACAAAATTTATTATCTCACAGTTCTAGATGTCAGAAGTCCTAAAAGTGATGCCTCTGAAGGACTGTATTTCTTCTAAAGGTCACCTGGCATTTCTTGGCTCATGGCTTGTTCTTCCATCTTCAGTACCAACAAGTAATATCTACAGATCTCTCTCCTCTCCTCTCCTCTCCTCTCCTCTCCTCTCCTCTCCTCTCCTCTCCTTTCCTCTCCTCTCCCCTTCTCTTCTTCTCTCTCTCTCTGTTTCTCTCTGTCCCTGTCTCTTTCTCTCACATCCCGTCAAAATGACATCTTAACTATGACTCGACCCTATACTCTCCCTATTACAAGGGCTCTTGTGATTACTTTGAACCCATATGGTTAATCCAGGAAAATCTCCGCATCTCAAGATCCTTAACTTAATCGCATTTGCAAAGTACCTTTTGCTATGATACATATTCAAAGTATATGCTATATTCAAAGTATATTGCTATAAAGTCACATATTCAAAGGTTCTGGGGATTAAGACATGGACATCTCTGGGAAGCCATTATTCTTTCCACCACACGTGCATATGTACTGTAATGTTTTATATATTTACTTATAGCACAAACATATATATATTCATACATGTTTGTATATATATAATCAAGATTTTTATTATTGTTTTCTGGAAATTACAATTAATTATCTCATTTGATTATTTTGATTAAAAATAATTTGCCATATGAAAGAAGGAGGACGTTAAAAATAATCCTCAGTGTTAAGTATTCTAGATACAGCATTGGTAAATAGTCTGCTGTTTGTACCTTCTTTTAAGTAAAACAATTCTAATAATATTCATGAGAGCCATTTATGCCTCACTTATTTGAGTTAACTCTCTAAGTCAAATACTGTATTCGTAAGTCACAGATTTAAAAAAGTAAATTGTTACAAAAACTTTAGTGTACTCATAAAACATTTTTTGAATTTAAGATTGAAAAGAGAAAGTTAGCTAGGTTATGCTGTGGGTTTTTCAACACTGATACAGTAAAAATATCCACTGACCATTCTGATAGAAATTAATTTTTCCTTTTTTGACTTACCTATTTAGAAGAATATATTGATAACCTGCTTTTATACAAATTTATAACCTGCTTTTATACAGTCACAGAGGGGTAGCAAGATGCATTTGGTTAAAACAAAATTCCTAATGGCATATGTGGAAACACTGTTTTATCCCTGTCTTACAGCAACTCTGATTAATGAACAAAGAACAAATAGCTGACATATAACCTACCCATGGGAGTGCCAACGCCATAACCTTTGGAGTCTATAAGGCCGCCAATCTGTGTCAGGTTACAGTTCCGCTGGGTAACAAACTCGATGGTTGTTGACTCCATTAGGAAAGCATAATCAGAGGTGAGGACTCGCTGGATTCCTTCTTCATTACTTTTGACCAACACTGACTGCCTTCTGCTACTCATAAAGGCCCACATTTTGTCATACGTGGAGATTTTTGATTTCTGAAGAAAATAAATATAAGTTGGTCATAAGAAAGATATTCCTTAGTTTCCATGTGGTCCTATAATGTTTAGACACAATGGACTACATTTATTTTACTTGTATCGTTTTAAACAATATAATTTTTAAGGGATATATATATATACCGAAAAAATCTGAATCTGTATAATGAGTTTCTCATAGCAATTTCTCATCATATTTCTAGGTATAGTATAGATTTATTTAACAAATATATTTTTTAAATCTTAATGTTTAAAAACGCACCTCAGTAAATCATAGAAAGTTATACATACAATAGAAAATAAATGATTTATATTCTTGTTCTTTGTTCTCTTGTTCTTGTCTCTTACCTGAGTATTCCATATTTGTCAACATCTCTTTAACAACAAAAATAGAAGAGAAAAACACTGCACTCAGATTGAAACTGTAAGACTACAAGAGTTTGTTTGTTTTCCCCCAATTTGGGTTAACATAACACAGATGCTACATTAACCCCCAGGGATACACACAAAAAAATATAGGTTGAAGAGAGGAGCAGAATGTGTTACCAATAAGGATGTTACAAATAAAGATGTCTACATTTCCACTGAGAAAAAATTTGATCACCTCAGAACTTCTTTAAGCTGGACTTCAGAAATCTATTCTTCAGGGCTACTAAATAACTAAAGATTCCTGGACCAATACAATTGAATAGTGCTTATATCCAACTGAAAATTATGAGTAGGGCTTTACCAGAATTTCATTACTAAAATAAGAAAATAGGTTTTGTTCAGAAGGTCCTGGTAAAACATAAACAGGAAAAACGTTAGCATCTGCTCCTTGAAAGTTCATATGTGAAACCCTTATCGTCATTTAATTATTATACAAATATGACAAATAATCCTGAAATTATAAACACAGAAAGGATATTCATCATACTGCTTGCATGATCATAAAAAAGTTAAAACTCTTTTCAAGCAAATAGATATGGACTTTTTTGTACAGTTTAAGTGTGCTTTTATTTCTACATGTACAAAGAAATAAATGTGATATTACCACTATTTCCACTACAAGGCAGGCCCACAATATTACAGAGAAAATTCCTGGCACTGTTTCAATGATAAAATGGAAATAAGTACCTTATGATTTATTAGGAAAAAGAAAAAGGTACAATGAGTGCTCTATAAAGACAAGGACAGAATCAGAGCTAAGACTGGGTAGAAATCCAAACCTTTGCTCTGCAGTGAAACACTGAACATGCCTGCCTCATCCTCCCAAAGTGCTGGGATTACAGGTGTGAGCCACCATGCATGGCCAAGATAATTATATTTTATAATAGTTCATTAATTCATTCATTGTGAATATTTTGCTGTAATCCATGTGGTAAACACATCGAACTTTCTTTTTTAATCACAACTGAAAACCAAGCAACTTTAAGAAATGTTGCTACTGTATCCTTTACAAATATAGTTTAATATTAAATTACTATGAATTATCATATTATTTCACATTTGAAATATCTGATCTACAGTACTAAGTTAATTGATGTAATAAGTTTACAAAACATATACTCACTTAAAATTATTGAAATACTTTCCAGCACTGATTTTTCATTTCTCTAAGTATTTCTACTTAGATGGCAAAATATATTTAGATAGATACATCACCCAAAGTGTTTTAATTATCATAATAAATATGAAAGCCCAATTTAAGAAATATGATTATCTGCTGATCACCTACCAGGAAATGGGTAACTTTAGAATACACCCTCTCTCCACAAATGTCCAGAGATAGTCAGTTCTACATGCCTTTCCAAGCCAAAATAAACATGGGTTTAAAAAAAGTAGAATTTATTGAAGGGATGTTTTAAAAAACAGTTAGATTGTTACAGCCTGTCTCTGAATAGAATGATGACTCCCCCATCCCACCCAAGCAGGGACTAGAGGTTTTAATCTCTGGGAGGGAGCAAGAGCATGCTGGACAGTTGAGCCAGGGAAGACCATATTAAAACCAGAAAAAATAAGTTGAAATCCATAACCAATGTGCAGACCAGTCAGCCTTATGCCTGTCTTGATTCGTATACTTCCTCCAGAAAGAACAGAAATTTTTTTCAAGCAAAATAGATAGTATTAATAGTAATAATAAAAAGTTGTCACATATATACATTTTAGTATGTGTCAGACATTATTCTAAATTATTTACAAATACTAAAATTTTTAATTTTTATAAAAATATGTAGGAATTTTCATACCCCTTTTATAAACAAGGAAACCAAAACACAATGATGTTAATGATTTGCCTATAATTACATGGCTACCTACTGGCAAAACCATGACTCAAACATGAGAAGATTACCTACAAGGTGCATAATCTTAATCAGTGCACTACACCAACTCTATCTAAATATACATTTCATGGATTTTCTAACTAAATTACCCACTACATACTCCACAGTAAAACTCAGTTTTTCAGCTTTGAGTAAGCACCTAGAATTTGCAGTGAGCCTTTTAAAATCTATTAAATATGATCAAACAGCCAAGGATAACCAGATATTTGAGTACAGCCTCCAGCTGAAAATATAAAGACTAAAGCAAACAGAATGGCATAAATGATCCTCAAAGTGGTAAGAAATATTTTACAAATGCAACAAAACAAAAACTCAAAATGCATTCTCATGCATTTAGAACATCAAGAACTCTCTAATATGAGAGAAAGCACTCAAGAAATGCTATCTTGGATATGAACTTGATAGGAAGAATAACTGAAGAAAGTATTCTTTGGCTGGGGCACCATGAGTTAAGGAACAGAGTCCTAGAAAATGATAGCAAAATAAATAAGGAGTAATGAAAGTGACCTGAAGCCTTCCCTCAGCTTTTTAAACTTGGGACAGGCTCCTTCCCACCTCCAGGCCCCGTCTTAAGCTCACTCAGTTATTAGGGTATCTTAATCTGATTAAGAAAGATTAAAATTTGAATGAAGTTTTGTGTTAGTTACTCATTTCCCTGAGTATAGAAGATTTTCACAAAAGGAAAATATTTTCTCCCTGAAATAAGTGATTGCATGTGTAAATGTACATACTCTGGAAGTTTTCCCTGGCTCTGTCAACTAAAGCCTTTAAAAGATTAAAATAAATACATACGGGAACTTTTTCAAGCCAGGTAAGGCTCTGCTCTCCACCTTTCTATTCAAGTGTGGTCTGTTCTCACAGTTTTACTTATCAATGTTTGATAATTAAAATTCTCAGAAAACAGAGAGCTTTCTACTCTCAAAAAGGTGTGTGAAAGGGAGATTTTATACAAAAAGATCATTTTTTTTGTACTTAAGAGCCAAGCAAATTTTTCTGGTGATAATTCCTTAATAAAGCTACAGAAGGTTCTTCTCGTTTAAAAAAAAAAAAAAAAAAAAGCTCACTCAGTCCTTTATGTAATTCAGATAGCCTAAGCATCAGGGTATTTTCCCTTCCTTCTCATAGATAATTTACTTCAGAGTTCTTGTAATTGTAAATTCTTTATTTGTCCCTTTTAAATGTAAATCTTTTTTAAAGGCTCTTGGCAGTTTTTCAACACCAGACTGTCTTTCTAAAGGGCCTGGAGCCAACCCTTTGAAAGGTAATCATAGAGAAAGGAAGCATCTCCTGGAATATGTATACATATGTAACAAACCTGCATGTTGTTCACATGTACCCTAGAACTTAAAGTATAATTAAAAAAAAAAAAAAAAAAAAAAGGTGACATCTCTATCTTCCAGTCTCTGTGGAAAAGTAGAAACATAACTTCAGACAGAGGGTCCCTTGTTCCAAGTTATAAAACTACTTTCTGTGACAAAGATATGAGAAAGTTTATATATCCTTTGGACAAACCCAATTAGCAAACACATATGGTAATAATCCCCCATACCCACCCAAATGTTGTTAAAAACTCTTTCACTCTTAAAAACTCCCAACCATCCTTTAAAACTCTCCAGAGTTTCAGCCCAGTTTAGAGATTGAGTTCTGATCTCTCTCTTCGTTTTTGGAATAGAAGTCTTCCTTGTTGGTTTAGCCTTTCCCAGTGCAATTTTTGCTTTCACAGAGCCAAGTTACTCTTATTTAAAATACGTGTATCACCATAGAATACTACATAGTCATAAAAAAGAACAAAATCATGTATTTTACAGCAACATGGATGCAGCTGGATGGAGGGCCTTATCCTAAGCGAATTAACACTGGAACAGAAAACCAAATATTGCACATTCTCAGACATAAATGTGAGCTAAATATTGAGTACTAATGGACATAAAGATAGCAACAACAGACACTAGGGATTACCAAGGGCAGAAGATGAGGGGGGCAAGGGTTGAAAACGTACTGGGGATTATGCTCACTACCTAGGTGACGTGGTCAACTGTACCTCAAACCTCAGCATCACATAATGCATCCATGTAACAAACCTGCACATGTATCTCCTGAATCTAAAATAAAAGTTGAAATTATTAAAAAATTTTAAAATAAAAATAAATAAGTAAAATAAAATATGTGTATTGAATTACTTTTATGCAATAGGCACAATTTTAGACACTGACAAGGGTCCAGTTTTCATAGTTAACATGCAAGAACAAAATATGCCTTAATCATAGGAGCAGTGAGAAGTGAAGGCAAATACAAAGCAGATTGGATATGGATGATGAAATCAGATTTGCATTTTGAAGGGATCACTAAGACTACAATGTAGAAAGACTATTTACAAGCATAGCATCAGTCTAAGGAAACAGTACTTGGACTCTGGAGATGGTGTTGGAGAAGGAAAGATATCCAGAAACTCAAAGGATGTGTGTGTGTGTGTGTGTGTGTGTGTGTGTGTGTGTGTGTGTGATTCATAATACTTGGTAATTATTAAAATATAAAAAGTAAAGAAGAGGTTTAGGTTGAAAAAGTCCTTGGTTTCTGGTTTAAACTTCAACATTACTGACAGAGGGAAAAAACTGAAAGAAGATCAAATTTTAGGGGAGAAAGAGTATACCTAGTGAGTTGGGGGCACACGAGGAACATTCAAATGAATCTGTAATACGAAGTTATATAAAGTTATATATCTAAGTCTGGAGTTCAGGGGGGAGATCAAAGCTAAACATGTAGATTTTTTGATGTCATATTAGATACAATCGACCAAGTAGTGGATACATGTGGAAAAAGACAGGAGAGGAAGATGAGATGAGTCCTAGTATTAAGGCTTGCGGAATTTTGAATTTCACCAACTGGCATAGGAGGCTGAATCTGCTAAGGAAACGTAAAAAGAGTAAACAGAGAAGGAAAAAAATCTAAGTACTGCATACATTAAGGCAAGAGAAAATTGAGTGAGGAAGTGGTCTCTTACAGTGATTTTACTAAAAAACTACAAATGATGAAAACTGAATAATTTCCTTTGGATATGGCAACAGAGAGTTTCTTGGTTATTTTAGCAAGGGCTAATTGCGGGGAGTGAAGCTCTTAGAAGTCACATCAAAGTGGATTAAGAAAGGATTTGAGGAAAGTAAACTGGTAGCAGTCAGTGCCAAAAAGAAAAAAATAAATAAAAAGTACAACTCTGAAGATGAGCAGATCCAGGACAGGAGACAGAAGAATATTTTGGTTTAAGCAAGATTTTAAAAGATTGAAGAGATTTGAACATGTTTAAATGCCAATAGGGGGATGTTTGAAAAGAAAGGAGAGGTTTAAAATGTCAGACAAAGAAAGAACAATCAATAATGCAAAGTTCTTTTGACTAACATCTCCCCATTTCCTCCCCTCAAACGCCTGGTAACTACTATTCTGCTCCCTGCTTCTACGAGTTCAACTTTTTTTATATTCCATGTACAAGTGAGATCATGTAGCATTTGTCTTTCTGTGCCTAGCTTATGTCATTTAGCATGGTGACTACAGTTAATTATACTGTAAAATTATACTTGAAAGTTGATAAGAGAACAGATCTTATATATTCTCACCACATACACAAAAATATAGGATAATGGATATGTTAATTAAACTGATTATGATAATTATATATATATGTATGTAGATATAGATATCAGGAAAGACTCAGGAATTGAGACTTAGCCTGACTATGTGCGTAGCTGCTGTCAAATTTATTAGGAAAGACTCTCCAAAACTGTAGATATACACAAGTTTTATTATTTTATTGAGGTCAACGGTACCTCAGTGAAGCTGAAAAAAATAAAGCAATGTTCCTAACAAGGTGGGTCTGAGTGGAATAAACAAGGATTTAAAACACTGCCATTGGCTTGACTTGTGGTTTGAAAATATTTATATTAAACACCCATGGGATCATACTTCCACTGTAATATATATTGTATAAGGAGAAAATAAGAAGGCTCAGCTAGATTCATTTTTAATAAAGCAGAAAGTTGTTGAACATTCTCAAAGTTAAATAGATTATAGGAACTTGAAAGGTAAAAATCAATAAATGGGAGCTGTACAAGTTAAAGAAAAGGAATAAAAATGCGCTTAAGATCAGTGAGGAGGTAAAAATGGAATAAATAATCAAATATTTCTAAGTTGAATATAAAAGTTGTATGCAAACTGACATAGAAGAAAGGAAATATAAAGTTGCAGTATAAACTAAATATTATAGGTGGAAAACAACGGGCCTGTTGGAGGAACTACCTGTAAATACATTTTGCTCCATCTCCTGTGACAATGGTTAGTGTCTTTCAATGAAGTAGATACTGATCATTGCCAAGGGATCTGATTAAAATCAAACATAGGGACTAAGCTGATCAGCCATAATGTCCAGTCTTTGAAGGTCCTCTGGCCGCTGTGATGAGAGAAAGTGAAGACTGAGACAGAATACCAGGAAAGACTCAGGAATTGAGCACATCCTGGCCCTGTCCATAGCTGCTGCCAAATTTATTAGGAAATACTTTCCAAAAGAATGTAGTACCTAAGAGAAATATATAATATAAAAGACAGGTAGTAAGTTAAGTACATCATAAAATAATTTTCCATTAGCAAAGAATTGAGGTAACAACAAATTACAGGATAATAAAGAGCTCAACTTGAGCGTAGCCAAGTAAAAGATAAGAAATAGCTAAAATATTTGTATTTCCTTCACAGTTGAGAGAACCAAAGCTTCTTGCTTTAAAAGAAAGTGAAAACAGATAAAATTTATGGCAACGTGATTTTACAAAAGAATTTTAATTACATAAAACCTAAAAACATTATAACTTATTTGACAAAAATAAAAAAAGATTTCTTAAGTATTAGCCTTATAGCTATATTATACAGAGTAATTAGCCAGATAAAGCCAAGAAAATCAGTTAAATAATGTCTCAGAGATATTGTATGAAATGCATATGTTAAAAAAAAGCACTACAAGAAAAATGTATTTTTAAGTTTTTGTAAATAAAATCATCTTATTTTGCCACTCAACTTATCTGCCACTAAAAATACTAGAATGTATTTCTATTTTATTCCTCCTTTGCTTAATTCTGCCCCACATTAAATAAACTTATTTTTCTGTGTTACATTAGATGGATGTGGGGTGTCAATGTTTAGCAATGTTTGTTTTATAAAAATGACGAAACTTGTAAGCTGATTTTTTTTGCTACATCAGCACAAACCAATAAAATCAATTCATAAGACACTATCTGCTTATGGTAGCAATTTTTATGGACCGTGAAACATCAACAAAATATGATATTTTTGTCAAAAATGAACTTTAAAGGAATAAGAAATATAACCCTTTTTAAAATTCACAATTGCCAAATAATTTTGTGTATTAAAAAGAGCATACAATGTAAATATTTAAAATATTTTAAACATACATCTAACAATTTAAAACTTATAGACATTTTAGTTTAGCTTCTGCTAGAACACTAAATAAAGTTTGCAACCTGGAAATTATTTGGCTCTTTGCAAGTCTCAAAAGACTAACAAATTTTAGGGTAAATTTCTTTTCTGAATGTTTTAGTGAACTGGTAAAATATCAATGTAAGAATAGTGCTCTGCAATTTTGTTTTGAATTTCTTCTAAAATATTATGAAAAGCTAATAAGGTAAGGTTTACTCTTGAAACGCTTGCATAGATCTTTTCTTTTACTGGGAGCAACATATTTGACAAATACAAAGGTATCTTCTTTTTAAAGCAATCTTTGGCCTAAATTATCATAGGTACACAAATGAATTCTTCACCTTCATTCATTTTGTTTGCTGTCAAAAATAAATTAAAATTTAGAAACCATCTTATGCTCATTGAACTTGCTTTTATAAACCTGAATGTCTAAAAGTGATAAGAAAATAGCATTATCAATATTTGTGTAACATTTTGAAGCAAGGATTTAGAACTAACTTTTTAAGTACATTCTACAGGAAAGTTTTCTCCATGAATGAAATGTAAAACCTTTAACATTAATTTTGTTTTAAATATCATAACAACAACACATCAACCAAAGAAAATTGAATACTGTTTGGTAATACGTTTTATTATACATAATAGAAATGTTGACTTCGGCTCAGATACCTTAAAAAGTAAATCAGGTGGTACAACACCCAAAATATCTTGAGGTAATCTGAAAAAGATTTTCCTGTTAACAAATTCTATCTCTTTTGAATTAATAGACATTTATAAATACAAGTTTTATCTCCTAAATAATAAATATGCCAGAATTAGTTTAACATTGGTATATAGATTAATACAGCAAAACTGATAAAAGCAAATACAGTGATTACTGACTTTTTTAAATTAACAATGTAAATTTTGTGGTACTTGGTACTTACTCAAATTATTCTTTTTGAATAAATTTCACATGACCAATTTTGTTTATAATACTAACTTAAATATTTGGCTATAATAATAATTCTTATTTTGTTATGAACAAGTTACATGTAATAAGCCCTAATGCCATAGCAAGGTCTCCCTCGGTAAAAGAGATTCTGGCTGAGATTTCCATTTTAATTTTTTATTACAGAAATAAATTACCAACAATACTGGAACATATGTGCTAGGTAAGAACAGCTGAGCCCTATCTGGACTCATCTGACCTTGGTCACTAGGAAATTAGAGTTAATTCAGGGAAACAAGACTGAAGCCATATGTGGTTCATATCAAAGGTGGATCTGAGTCCAGTGCAGTGATCTGAAAAGCATTCAGTTGTTAGTAAACCTGTCAGTCCTTGGGATAATTCTGGCAATGTTATCTCAAGGCATCTGTAATCTCTTAAAACAGGATATTTGAAGGGAAGGACAATGAAACAGAGAGAATTGCTCTTCTCAGTGTTACTGTGAGTTAATAGAGGAATAAAAGAGATCAGAGTGACTAAGCATAATATGATAGGCAGCAAGTTTAGTATCATTTGGTGCAGTTAAAGACAGTTATCCTTTTTAGGTAGTTGAAACAGCATTTGATAGTTCATTGTGTACCATTCCAAGTCTCTCATAATGAAGATTCATTGCATATTATCTTTTAAATGAGATGTCTTCAACTTTCCTGATCAAATGTTTTATTTTCTTATAAATAATAGCCATCAAGAATATATTTTACTGTCATGTGACCAAACTGAAATGAAATTAAGAAACTTTACCACACTGGGTCAATGAAGGACCTTGGATAAGCCATAATTTATTTTCCCTACCTAATGTAATAAAAAGCTTCTTTAACAATATTGTGGAAGTATTGTGATAAATAAATGAGAAAATTCATCTAAAGCCATTTTGACAGGCCATAAAGCTCTGTAAAGATAATCAGAATTTATTCTCGTTGTTTGTTTTACATAATCAATCAAAAGAAAAGCACAGTACTTGTACACGCGATGACTGTAGCATATGCCTACTGTCTTCATGTATATATATGTAAATGTCTATGTATATGTCTTTACCATTAAAATAATTCATAATTTTTTAAGGATATGGAAACTTATTTTCCCCTCTATTGGTATTTAATCACCCTGGTAAGCAAGAATAGAAAAAGCACCCTGAGCTTTTGCTGAGGTAGGAGCTTTAACCAACATGACCCTTAAAGCCAGGCCTTTTCAGGTGAGGAGACTTAGAGGCACAAAAGTTTTATTTTAAAACTCAACTTGTTCTATTTAATAATTCAATAGAATATTCATTCATTCATTTGATCTTTCATTTTAATATATATTGACCACCAGCTTGGTATATATGACCATGCCAGGCACTGTGCGTACGTAGATTTACCAAAAACAAAACATGACCCCTGTCCTGGAAAAGCTTAAAGTCTTATAATGCATTACAAGTACACTGAGAATTAAAACATATCACAATATGAATATGTATAAAGTAATTCATGATTATAGTAATCATTAATTTGCAGCACATTTTAATTAGGGGTACAATTTAGCAGAGGGGCTTTGACTATGCTGTCTTCTCTAGCTGGAAAGCACTTTCCCTGCATATCCATGTGTCTCACTTCTCCACTTCCTCCTGATGTTTGCTGATGCATTACTTTTTAAAGAGAATTTCTAGTATTTACCCTATTCAAAATTAAAACCCTGGACTCACCATATATATACCTTATCCTCCTATTTTATTTGTATTCGTACTTCTTAATGACTAGGTAGTATATTGTGTATTTCCTCTTTACATTTATTTATCTGTTCAGTTTCTATCTCTACCTGCTAGAATAAAAACTCCATTAATGCAAGGATTTTTTTCTATCCTTATAGCTGTTGTACCTGGAACAGTGTCTAGTATATCATAGATATCAATGGATACTTATTAAATAAATTTTAAAAATGAATAAATGAATGACTAGATGCATACAATGAAATTATTCCTATCGTGCTGGACTTTAGAACACAGGCATATTACTTTCAGCTGTAAAATTACCAAGCTAAATGATCTGTGGTAAGTTTATCTCTCTAGAAGTCAATTTGTTCAATTGTGGAATAAATGGATTAGGCTATATAAATTCCAAGATATTTTTCAGTGGAGATGGTCTATATATCCGTTAATATTTATTTATTTTTGCTCTTTTTATGTTGTATTTTTATTTATAAATAACATATATATGTATATATCATGGCACATGTGATAATTTAATACAGTCCTATAATTTGTAATGATCAAATCAGTTTAAGAATAACTAGACATGTACTTCTTTTTCTCATACTCTGTTCATGGCTTCATTCAATAAGAAAATATATATATATATATATATATACACCTGACCCACCTTTAAAGCAAAACAGAAAGATAGCCACATTATTGCTCTACATAAATAATTTTAAATTCTATTTAATTTTAAGTACAGCTTTAATACATTAATGAAAAATGTATTTCACACTCCACATATATCAAGAATGGAAAATATGTCCTTCTTGTTTCTTTCCTACTTCTAAATCACACATTCCACACACCTCTTGAAAGCAAGAAAAGGTACAAAACCTTGTTCTTTTAAGGTTTGTCCCATTCAATATTACTACCTGATTTATTTTACTACAGTCTTCTATTCATTTCCTGGATACAGATGTCTGCTTCTCCTCAGTGATGAACTAGTAAATGTTTAAGAAAGGAAGACTTGCCCTGATTTGTAGTGTTTGCTGATTTTTATTTGCTTTATTTTTACTTGTGGTACTTGCTGATTTTATATTCACTTTTAATGATTTCAAGTTATAGGTATTATGTCAGTCAAATCCTAAAATTTCTGTAAATTTATTTCCTGAAAGTCAGTATAAGTCATTTTCAGCATACCGCTGTTTCTCCTTCACCAGCTTGAAACTGGTAAGTCACTCAGAGTCCTTCACATAGAGTCCCCTTCACACAGGACTCAGAGTGATTTGTCAGTCTTTCAAAATCATTACTAAGACTTTTCTTAGTGCTTCAGCCAATCGTGGTCACATAACGCTATTTTCAACACCTGGATTTATTTTACTTTCAAAATGAATTACTCAACTTTCCTGCTCTATGATATTAGACTCTTTTTTCTCCCCATTTTGTTTATTCAGTTTCTTTACTGGTAATATTTTCCAATTCCACTGAAGCCTCATGCCCACTAAAGACCTACTGTCTTACTATTCATTAGATGTTTCTACTTTTTTATATTATACCATGTTCAGATGATTTTTCCATGATATATAATCTCAATATTACTTTTGCCAATATCTTAAACTCACTAAACTCTCTCTTTCCTTTGAACTGTTTAACCCAACCCAGTCCTAGAGTCAACTATCAATGTCTTCTGAATCTGAAGCAGCAAAGCAGTGCTGGAAAAAGTGGTACTAATAAGAGTGAAACTGAAGTACATGTTCAAATCTGCCCAGAAACCTTAGTATCTCTTTCAACTTATTATTTACAACGTCAATTTCAAATTGCTCCTTTCCTACACTCAAAACTTTCTGTGGACTCAACTCAATTTTAGTAGTTGACCTGGGTTTTACTTTACAGAGAAAAATAAAACCATTTATGGAAACACTCAAAAATCAATCCAAAACCTTCTTATGTCAAAGACCGTCTGTCAAAATCTCTCCTCTTCTCTTTCTGTTTGTTACCCTACAAGCCACAGCAAATCCTTCATTTTCTGCTTTAAATTCCATCACATTCTTACATTATTTACAGGAATCTTATATAATTATTTTTTTTTTTTTACCACTCTCTTTTTACCGACAACATTTAAACATGTTCAAGTCTTTTAGGTCTTATTTTCTTTCCTCTAGTTAGCATACTTTCCACAGTAGTTATACTTTCTCTCTTTCCTTTCATAACAGAATTAATCAAAGAATTTTCTTCATGATTTCATTTCCTTATTTTCTAATTAGTCCACTAGATTCCTTAGTGAAATAAATCTGAGAAAATATACCAATGATCACCATACATTTTAAATTTAAATTAATTTTTTTGGACACAGGTTACTTGGCCACTCTCTAGCATGCCATTCTCTTAACCACTTCTGCATTCTTGCAACACTTTAACAACTACTCTCATCTCCACCACTGTCCCTTTCAATCTGTTCACTACACTGAGCCAGC
The DNA here is from genome assembly GCF_002776525.5 of Piliocolobus tephrosceles. NCBI lineage: Eukaryota > Metazoa > Chordata > Mammalia > Primates > Cercopithecidae > Piliocolobus > Piliocolobus tephrosceles. The sequence goes on from NC_045438.1 coordinate 70,260,451, forward strand.
ATGGTTTTCCTAAATCTCAGTCTTGATCATATCAACTCTTCCTTCATTAACTCACTTATAAAGCTCCATGTTACTCTTAAGGCAGAAAACATGGCTCTCTATTATGCTACAGATTAAAAAAGAAAATAATGACTGATGACAAAGCTCTAGCAGGCATAGCTAGTTGTCTACCCATTTGCTCAATAAATATTTGAAGAAATGAATGAAGTGATCAGATCAAGTGATGAAGGTACAATGGCAATGCAACACTAGATTATAAAAAATATAATATTGAAGATGTATCTTCAGAAAAAAATCAATAATGCATCTTTCTTGACAGTATGAACTATGCATAAAGTTAGTATAGAATAGCTGAAGGAAACATTCAAATCAATCATGAAAATTGGTCTGATTTCTTTTGCATTAAGGTAAGTCTGTTTGTTTGTTTGTTTTTAGAGACATGCTTTCACTGTGCCACACAGGCTGGAATGCAGTGGCACAATCATGGCTTACTCACATTTGGATTACCAAAATGTAAGGTACAATAGTATGCAAAAGTAACTAGTAAACCAGGCTCTCAAAGTGTAGTCACAGAAAATGTATGTGTGTACCTGTGTGTGTATATTTATATTTAATTAGCCAATTTTATCAAATTTTAGAATAAGAAATTCTAAATTTCTTAGAGTGGTTAAAAGAATGGCATGCTGGAGAGTGGCCAAGTAACCTATGTCCAAAAAAATTAATTTAAATTTAAAATGTATGGTGATCATTGGTATATTTTCTCAGATTTATTTCACTAAGGAATCTAGTGGACTAATTAGCCAATTTTATCAAATTTTAGAATAAGAAAAACAGTTAGAAATTAGTCATGGTTTTAATTCATTAACAACTATGTATGGAGTTTCTTTTCTCATGATTTATGGACTCTGTTTTGAAACATTACCCAGTTATATATACATAAGTTATTTGTTAAATTTTTATATATAAAATATATTTGTGTGTGGGAGGGGTTATATAGACAGACTCATTTAAAAAGAAAAGAAAAAGAATGAATTTTAGGAAGCAAGAGAAGTATGCTTGATAGAGCCAGTGAAGTTTAAAAATAATATAAATTATTTATATTAATATGTAAATCTACCCTTCTAAAAATCAAGAAAATGTTGGTATATTTATATCCATAGTTTTTTTTTTTTGTTGTTGTTTGTTTGTTTGTTTGCAAATGTATTAGCATCCTGGCCACACTATGTTTGAAACAAGTGAAGAAAGGTCTATGCTACTATTTAAGAAAAAACTGACTCCCGCTCACAAAACCAACTTTTTAAAATTCAAAATTCATTCCAGGTTGGGTGAAGTTTCAAGGACACTTTAAATAAATTATAATTATAATTCAACCTTCTTAATACATAAGCAGGGGAGCTCAGCTGTGACTAAAAATGTATGAGAATTAGATATGGATGAATTTAAATTTAGTTAAATAAAAGAAACATCACCTGAAAATACGGGGCAAAGTGAAAATTGAATATAATATAGGAGCCTGAAAAAATACTAATAAGCCTCTGAAAGAACAAACAGTAAAACTCTAGGACATCACCTCTATTATTATTGATGGATTTTAATATTTTACTTTAAATACTAACTAACAAACTACTAACTGAAAGCTATTAAATAGCATTAGTGAAAACAGTATTAAATATAAAAATTATCTGAACTAAAACTAAAGTTCAGTCAACATAATGTAGATGGATTATTTATTTGTAATATATTTACATAATTATTCATCTTGTAAAGAGTATTATTTTAACCGTCCACTATCAGATAAACTAAAAATAAAGGAACTAGTTTACCCTCAGTTTTCCGTGAAATAAAAATTCAGTACTCACATTTATTTCATTTCCTTATAAGGATTTTATAAAAACAAAGGTTTATTTACTCTGAAACTTAATAACTGGGGAATCAATGCCAGTAATAACAACATCTTAGACTGTAATACAATAGAATTTGAATTTTTACTTTAATTGTTTGTCTTTATCATTCAGATTTTCTATCCTTCCTGAGAAAACAAACACAAAATGTGAAATCTTTCATAAAAAGTATTATTATTTTCATTAGAATGTTTCTTACTACCTTTACTTCTCATATGAGTTTTATGACCATGTCTAGGAAGTACATAGTTTTCTATAGAATGAAAATTTAAAACAACTTCTTTTTACATGAATATTCTCAAATATATACATATAAATTGCTCTTCCATTTTCAAAATAGTCATTTTATTTTAAATTTGCTTGAATGTTTCAAGTTCCTCTTTTGAAATTACCTTCAGATGTTATACTGTTCCTTCGGAATATCCTCATTGATAACAATTCTAATATTAAGATAGTTTTTCTTTTTGAAAAAGTCACAGTATTTTAAGTAAAATAATGCATAAATTATATACTATTTTTGTTATTGTTCTAAAAGCAGGAATAGCTATTGACAAATATTTTCTGATCAAACTTTTCCAAGGCTTTTGAACCTTCACCTATGCACATCTATGATCTTCTTTATAAAATCCAGTTTTAGCAAAGAACCCTGTTAAGTCAGTTTAGCAAGAAGTTCCCATTCTTAATGTCCAATGACCTAAAATATCTCATTGGGTTCCTCATTCTTCATCATCCCGCAAGGGATGTCTGATCACCTTGGCCTGTCTTCAGCAGAATCTTCTTAGGATGGTTTAGTCAGAATCTTCTTACCCTGATGTTTCCTTTTAGTAATTTTTCACCCACTGAGCCCCAGTCTGCTCCATGGCTATAAATTTCCACTTGCCCATGATATATTCTGAGTTGATCCCAATATTCTGAGTTGATCCCAATATCTCTTCACTACTACAATATCCCATTGCAGTGATCCCTAAAGCTACAGCAAAGTTCCTGAAGAAAGTCTGCCATACAATGTTTTAACATGTATCACAGATTATTTTTTTCTTTAACACTATAAACAAAGCAATTAGTTCTTGTGTCATAAGCAAGGGTGTTCTAAAAACAATTTCAAAATGAAAGGTCTAAGAGTTTTCTGAGCAATCATATCAAAGGCAGGACCCTGAGATGCTTCCTCTATGGAATGTCACTTATTTCCTGTAAGCACTGTACATTATTTCTAGACAATATAGTCATATAGTCTTTTTAACCTAAAGAGGGTTTTTCTTAACTAAACATCGTTATTTATAAAGCAGTAAACAATATTTTTTAAAGTCTTGCATCTATCTGAAATGTTTTTAACAACTGTATGGGTAATATGATGATAAATTAGATATTTCCATTGATGCACAAAGAAATCATGAGCATAATACACTAAATATGAAATAGACAACCATTAGATATTTCATAGAAGGAGATCTAGAAGTAGTTAGATGATTAATTTGAAAAGGGATATATAAAGATTATTTTAAAAGATTAAGAGTAGGTATGTCAAGGATAATTTATTAGAAGAGAGCAGTGCTTTTGCTTTGATTCCCAATACTCCTTTGTCTTGGTTGGTATGTGTGTAAAAATAAAGCTTATGATCCTAAACTGGTTGAAAAGTGATAAACTGAAAAGACTGACACAAATCCCATACATAGGTTGACACAGAGAATGTTTGTACCTCACACAGTTAGGAAAGCTGAAGAGTAAATGCCCACCTATGAAAAATCACTGCTCTCCTTTCTGGAAAGGCAGGGAGGTGTTTGAACACTCAGGATAAAATGTCAGCATCTGAGTAAGAATGTTCGTCTGGGGCGATTGTGATAGTAACTTTTCCCAAAAGAGCAGTTGCATTAGGAAGAGGAAGTGTATTTTACAGTTAGCATAATTTCAGCATTTGCTGAGGTACATGTCACAGCTACTTCACAAGAGCATTTCTGTTGATTCTAAAAAAGCTGCAGATGTCCAGGAATGCTGTCTTCGGTAATGCGGAGTTTCCTGTAACACCATCCATCTAAAAGATATGTCAAGGAGGTATCAAACCAGATATTAAAGACAAGTTTTGAGATGGCAGTTTGACTGACTCTAGCCTTAAATTTCAGCTGATGCATAATTTTGACTTGATAAAAGTAAGATAACTGCTAGCATAACCAATTGACTTGCCAGAGCAAATGCTACTAACAAAAATCTATTTAAATAAAGCCAAGTCAAATTGTATCTATTTTTAAAAGTTTATATAGCCAAGTGAAAACATAGTATAAAACTATTATTTCAAACCCCTTCTCATAAAAAAAATTAAATTTTATTTTAAACAAAATAAAATGCCATTAGAATATCTCATAGAATATTTTGTGTTGCTTACTTTTAGAAAACAAGCTGCATTCTTACTACAATCATTGAACATTAAGATTTCATTGGTCTTTCCTAGCAACACTGCTATTTTTAAAAATACTCTTTCCAGTGCAGCATTTAAGGAGTTCAAAAGTCTTTATTACATCTTACCAAGTGAAAAAGGTGAACAAACTGAAGAGTCAATAATGCTTCTTAGATCTTTTAGAGAAGAGATATCACAGGGCAAACTGCTTCCCCCAACATTAGAGAGCCAGATAGGTGGATATAGAGAACCACAAATTACTGAAGCAGATATCCATGAGCAGAAACCTCAATGGGGACAAGTACCATTGAGGTGGAAAACCCTAAACTGACAATTAATTGAGGAATTGCTGAGTGCCAGAAATGGGGGGAAAACTAAAAGATAAACTCTAGGGGAACCCAGTAATGGTGTAAGACCTGTTTTTAAATACTTCACAGTATATTTACTGTCCTTTTCAACAAGGCCAGTCCTCAGGAGAAATTCTTTCGCCAGAGCCTAAATTGCTGGGGTTATATCAGAGCCTAACTTATTTGGCGAGAAGGAAAATACCCAACTCAAGCTCTCTCTATTCTTCCATGTAGTAGAAGGGAAATACACAATTCTAGTTCCTTCCAGTCATTCTGCCTCACCTGAAACAGAGGAGGGGCCTGTGAGGCACTCGTGAAGATTGTAGACCAGAAGCAGAAGCTCACCAAAAGCCTGAGATCTAATAATAGGACTGGAAAAAGTTACCCTCCCCTTATATCTTCCCACTACATTATTAATAGCCTATTTACTACAGTTACATTTACCCAGTACCTCATGTCTGACTTCCAACAGAAAGTTATAAGGCATACTAGAAGGCAAAAAAACAAGTTTGAAGAGACTGAACAATCATCAGAACCAGAGTCAGATATGGCAGTTAAGTTTGGAATTATCAGGCCAAGAATTCCTAAAATCTATGGTTATTTTTCTACGGCCTTCATGGAAAAAGTAAACAACAAGCAAGAACAGATTGACAATGTAAGCAGAGGGATAGAAATTCTAACAAAGAAATGCTAGAGTCAAAGGCATTATAAAGAAATGAATAATGAGACTTTCATGGTTTTAGTACTAGACTGGACACACCTGAGGAAAGAATCTCTTAACTTGAGAATACAACAATGGGAAATTCTCAAACTGAAAAATATAGAAATATACTGAAAAAAAAATCAGAACAAAATATCTAACAACTGTGGGAAACTATAAAATGTATAATATACACATAATAAGAATAGCAAACGTAGAAGACAGAGAGAAAGGAACAGAAAAAATATATGAGGCAATAATGCCTGGAAATTGTCCTCAAGTTAATGTTGGATATCAAAGTACATATCCAGAAAGTACAGAGAACACAAAGCAGGACAGATAACAAACCAAACCAACAAACCAAAAAAAAAAAAAAAAAAAAGAAAAAGCTACATCTAGGAATATCATATGCAATTGATATGGTTTGGCTTTATGTCCCCACTCAGGTCTCATCTGGAACTGTAATCACAAGATACCAAGGGAGAGACCTGGTGGGGAGGTGTTTGGATCATAAGGACGGTTTCCATCATGCTGTTCTCATGGCAGTGAGTTCTCACAAAATCTGATGGTTTTAAAAGTGTTTGGCAGTTCCCCCTTCACTCTCTCCATCTCCTGCCACCTTGTTTGTGTGGCTGTTTTATTGTCATCAAGTTTTCAGCTGTTTATTATGCCAACTTGTTTGTGTGGTCTAAATATACAAGTGTGTTTTGTAGTGACTGGTAATTATCTTTCCTTTCCATATTTAGTGCTTTTTTCAGGAGCTCTTGTAGTGCAGGCCTAGAGGTAATAAATCCCCTCAGAATTTGCTTGTCTGGAAAGGATCTTATTTTTCTTTTGCTTATGAAGCTTAGTTTAGCTGGATATGGAACTCTTGTTTGGGAGTTCTTTTCTTTAAGAATGTTGAATATGAGGCCCCAATCTCTTCTGGCTTATAGGGTTTCTGCTGAGGTGTCCACTGCTGGTCTAAAGGGCTTCCCTTTGTAGGTGACCTGTTCTTTCTCTCTAGCTGCTTTTAACATTTTTTTTTTTTTTTCATTTTGACCTTGGAGAATCTGATGATTATGTGTCTTGAGTATAATCTTCTTGTGAAATATTTTGTGGGAGTTCTCTGTACTTCCTGAATTTGATTGTTGGCCTCTTGAGCTAGATTGGGGAAGTTCTCATGGATCATATCTATAAATATATTTTCCAAGTTGCTTTTATTCTCCCCGTCTTTTAGGGACACCAATGAGTTGTCAAATCAATCTCTTTATCTAACCCCATATTTCTTGGAAGTTTTGTTTGGCCCTTTTCATTCTTTTTTTATGATTCTTTTCTGACTCTCCTATTTCAGAAAAACAGTCTTCAAACTGAGATTCTTTCCTCAGCATGCTCTATTTTGCTGTTAATACTTGCAAATGCAATATAAAATTCTTATAGTGTGTTTTTCAGCTTTATCAGATTGGTTATGTTCTTCTTCTATACTGGCTATTTTATCTGTCAGCATCTGTAATGTTTTATTGACTTTGCTTCTTTATACTGGGTTTCAATGTTCTCTTGAACCTTTGTGATCTTCATTCCTATTCATTCTCTGAATTATATTTCTGTCATTTTAGCAATCTGAGCCCAGTTACGAATCCTTGTTAGACTACTAGTGCAGTTATTTGGAGAAAACACACTCTAGTTTTTTGAGTTGTCAGAGTTCTTGTGCTGGTTCTTTCTCATCTTTGTGGGCTGATGTTCCTTCAGTAGTTAAAGTTGCTGTCCTTTGGATTTTTTTTCTTTTATCCTATTTGATGACCTTGGGGGTTTGATTGTGATATAAGGTGAGTTCAGTCAACTGGCTTCATTACTGGAAGATTTAAGGGTGCCAAGGCTCAGGTCAGGACTCCTGGACTGGATTTTCTGAATCTGGTTGGAGAGCCATTGATATTAGGTCATAGCTTTGATTTCTGGTTCCTCAAGTTTAGGGACCTGCTGTGCCAGAGGCGCTGAGGTGCTCCTGGACCACTGATCACAATACTCTGGAGGGTGGTACCAGCCAAAGCACTTCACAGGGCAGTGGCAGTGGGATCTGTACTCATTTGCATGCACCAGAAGTAGTGGCAGCAGCAGCATGGTGGAGTTCATGCTTTTAGCTGCTGTAGAGTGCTAGTGGGTGCCAGGGTGCTGGCCTCTGTGCAGGTGTTGGACACAGCAACAGTGGCAGTATGATTTGGGGGGCAAGGGCCATGCTAGCAACTGTTTGTGCATCTGTACCAGTAGTGGTGTTAGCAGTAGGGCAGGGCTCTGGTGTAGGATTGTGTGTGTCTACACATATCAATACTAACCTTGAATGTAAATGGGATAAATGCCTTTAGTTTAAAGGCACAGAGCGGCAAGTGGATAAAGAAGTAAAATCCAATGGTATGCTGTCTTCAAGAAACCCATCTCACATGCAATGACAGTAATTGGCTCAAACTAAAGGGATGGAGAAAAATCTACCAAGCAAGAGAAACAAATAAAAATGCAGGGGTTACAACTATAATTTCAAACAAAACAAACATTAAATCCACAAAGATAAAAAAAAGAAGGGTATTAAATAATAGTAAAGGGTTCAATTCAACAAGAAGAACTAACTATAATAAATATATATGCACCATGATAGAAGCACCTAGATTCCTAAATCAAGTTTTTGGAGACATTCAAAGAGACTTAGATTCCCACACAATAATAGTGGGAAACTTCAACACCTCACTGATAGCATTAGACAGATCATTGAGTCAGAAAATTAACAAAGATATTCAGGACTTGAAAGATATTCAGCAGTTGACCAAATGGAGCAGATAGACATCTATAGAACTCTCCACCCCGAAACAACAGAATATATATTCTTTTCTTCTACACTTGTCATATACTCTAAAATCAACTACACGATTCCTCAGCAAATGCAAAAGAACCTCCCTGTCATACCAACCAGTCTCCTGGACCACAGCATAATAAAATAGAATTCAAAACTAAGAAAATAGCTCAAAACCATACAATTAGATGGCAATGAAACAACATGCTCCTGACTGACTTTGAGGTAAATAATGAAACTAAGGCAGAAATCAAGAAGTTCTTTGAAATGAATGAGAACAAAGATATAACATGCCAGAATTTCTAGGACACAGAATTTCTGGGACATATTTATAGCACTAAATGCCCACATCAAAATGTTAGAAAGAACTCAATTTAAAAACCTAACATCACAATTAAAAGAACTAGAGAAGCAAGAGCAAACCAAGCCCAAAGCTAGGAAAAGACAACAAATAACCCAAATCAGACCTACACTGAAGGAGACTGAGACATGAAAAACTATTCAAAAGATCAATGAAGGCAGGTGTGGGTTTTAAAAATAATAATAATAAATAGACCACTAGCTAGACTAATAAAGAAGAAGAGATGATCCAAATAACAATGAGAAATAAGAGAATATTACAGGAATACAATGAATTATAGGAATACAATATTTAAAAAAATTAATAAATAGACCCTAGCTAGACTAATAAAGAAGAAGAAGAGATGATCCAAATAACAATGAGAAATAATGAAGAGACCCCACAGGAATACAAATAACCATCAAGGACTATTATGAACACCACTTTGCACACACATATAAAAATCTGGAAGAAATTGATAAATTAATGGATAAATTACTGGACACACACAGCCTCCAAAAACCAAACCAGGAAGAAATTAATTCCCTGAAAAGAACAATAATGAACTCCAAAATTTAATCAGTAATACGTAGCCTATCAACCAAAAAACAAGCCCAGGACCAGAGAATCACAACCAAATTCTACTAGATGTACAAAGAAGAGCTGGTGCCATTCCTACTGACACTATTTCAAAAAATTGAGGAGGAAGCACTCCTCCCTACCTTATTCTATGAGGCTGACATCATTCTGATACCAAAATATGGCAGAGGTACAACAAAAAAAGAAAACTTTAGGACGATATCCTTGACGAACACTGATGCAAAACCCTCAACAAAATACTAGCAAACTGAATCGAGCAGCACATCAAAAACTATTCCACCACAATCAAGTAGGCATTTTCCCTGGGATTCAAGGTTGGTTCAGCATACACAAATCAATTTAATGTGATTCATCATATAAAAATAACTAAAGACAAAACCACATGATTATCTAAATAGATGCAGAAAAGGCTTCAATAAAATATTCAACATCTTTTCATGTTAAAAACACTCAACAAATCACATATTGAAGGAACATACCTCAAAATAATAAGAGCTATCTGACAAACCCACAGCCAACATCATACCAAATAGGCAAAAGCTGGAAGCATTCCCCTTGAAAACTGGCTCAAGGCAAGGACACCCTCTCTTACCACTCCTATTCAAAATAGCATTGAAAGTCGTGACCAGAGCAATGCAGCAAGAGAAAAAAATAAATGACACCAAAGTAGGAAGAGAAAGATTAAAAGTATCCCTGGTTGCAGATGACATGATTCTATATCTAGAAAGCTCTGCATTCTCAGCCCAAAAGCTCAATAAGTTGGTAAACAACTTCAGTAAGGTTTCAGGTACAAAAACAACATATGAAAATAACTAACATTCCTATACACAAGCAACAGCCAAGGTAAGAGCCAAATTAGGAACACAATCCCATTCACAACTGCCACAAAAGGAATAAAATATTTAGGAATACAGCAAATCAAGAAGGTAAAAGATCTTTACAATGAGAATTTCAAAACACTCCTCAAAGAAATCAAAGATGACACAAAGAAAGAGAGAAACGTTCTATACTCATAGATAGGAAAAATCAATATCCTTAAAGTGTCCATAAGGCCTAAAGCAATTTACAGATTCCTGCTATTCTGTTCAAGCTACCAATAATATTCCTCACAGAACTAGAAAAAAAACAAAATTTAAAATTCACATGGAACCAAAAAAGAGCTTAAATAGTCAAGGCACTCTTAAGCAAAATGAACAAAGCTAGAGGCATTACATTACTGACCTCAAACTATACTATAAGGCTACAGTAACCAAAACAGGATGGTACTGGTACACAGACACATAGACCAATGGAACAGAATAGAGAATCCAGAAATAAGGTCACATACCAACAACCCCCTCTTGGAGCCAATAAACAATTAGAACAAGGTTTTAGGATTCAAAGTTAATATACAAATGATAGTTACTTTCCTATATACTAGCAAATGTAATTTGAAAAAAGAAAACCATTATTATTTGCATTAGCACCCTCCAAAATGAAATATTTCAGTATAAATCTCTTAAAATATGCACAAGGTCTATATGAGAAACATTATAATACTCTGATGAATGATTTCAAAAAAGAACCAAATAAATGGAGAAATATTCATGTTCACAGATAGCAAGACTCAATATTGTCAAGGTGTCAGTTTTGTTCAACTTTATCTATAAAGTCAACACAATTCTAATCAAAATCTTAACAAATTATTATATGCATTTTGGTAAACTGAGCCTAAAGTTTACATGGAGAGGCCAAAGGCCCAGAGTACTCAATTCAAAACAAAAAAGGGAAGGACAAAGTAAGAGGGCTGACACTACCCAATGTCAAGACTGACTGTAAAGTTACTGTAATCAACATAGTGTGATATTGGTGAAAAAATAGATGAGCTGATCAATAGAACAAAATAAATATACCAGAAGTATCCCAACATAAATATAGTCACCTAATCTTTGACAGAGGAACAAAGTCAATACAATGGAGCAAATAGTGCTAGAAAAACTTTAAAAAAGAAAAATTAATCTAGACACAGACCTTACATATTTCACAAAAAATAATACAAAATGGATCATAGAGTGAAATATAAAATACTAACCTCGCAAAATATGGAATATAGCAATGAAGAAAATCTAGGTAACTTTGGGGATGGGAATGACTTTTTAGATATAACACCAAAAGCATTATCTATAAAAGAAATAACTCATAAGCTGGACTTTGTTAAAATTTAAAACCCTGCTCTGCAAAAGACAATGTTAAAAGAATGAGAAGTCATGACAGACCAGGAAAAAAATACTTGAAAAAAATCCTTTCAATTAAGGACTATTATCCAAAATATTCAGAGAACTTTTGAAATTTATAAACAACCCATTTTTAAAAATGGGAAAGAGATCAAAATAGACACCTTACCAAGGAAGAGCTATAGATAGAAAGCCTATAATTTTTTTTTCAGCATCATGTATCATTAAGGAATTGCAAACTAAAGCAACATTAAGATTACACCACACACCCATTAAAATGGCTAATATCCAGAACACTGACAACATCTAACATTAGTAAGAATGTGGAACAACAGGAACTCTTACTCATTGCTAGTGGGAATGCAAAATGATGCCATTTTGGAAGACACTTTAGCAGACAGCATGACAGTTTCTTATAAAACCAAACTTAATCTTCTCATATAATCCGGCAATCATGTATCTTGATATTCACCCTAATGAATTGAAAACTTATGTTCACTCAAAATCCTATTCATGAATGTTTACAGCCACTTTATTCATAATTGTCAAAATTTAAAAGCCACCAAGATGTTTTTCATGAGGTGGGTGGATAAATAAACTGAGGTCCACCAACTCAATGGAATAAGTACTATTTATTAAAAAGAAATGAACTCTCTACTCAATAAAGAAAACACATGAAAGAAAATAAAACTCATATTACTCAGTGCAAGAAGCCAGTCTTGAAAGACTACTTACTGTATAATTCCAACTGTATGATATTCCGGAAAAAGCAAAACTATAGAGTCATAAAAAGAAAAGTGATTGTTACAGGTTAAGAAGAAGGGAGGGGGCCAGGTGCAGCGGCTCACGCCTGCAGCACTTGGGGAGGCAGAGGGGAGAATCACGAGGTCAGGAGATCGGGACCATCCTGGCTAACACCATGAAGCCTAGTCTCTACTAAAAAATATTAAAAAATTAGCCAGTCATGGTGGCATATGCCTGTAGTCCCAGCTACTGGGGAGGCTGAGGCAGGAGAATCACTTGAACTTGGGAGGCAGAGGTTGCAGTGAGCCTAGATTGCACCATTGCACTTCAGCCTGGGTGACAAAGCGAGACTTTGTCTCAAAAAAAAAAAAAAGGAAAAGGGAAGATAAAAGAAGGAGAAGAAGGAGGAGAAGGAGGAGAAGGAGGAGGAGGAGGAGGAGGAGGAGGAGGAGGAGGAGGAGGAGGAGGAGAAGAAGAAGAAGAAGAAGAAGAAGAAGAAGAAGAAGAAGAAGAAGAAGAAGAAGAAGGAGAAGAAGAAGAAGAAGAGGTGGTGGTGGTGGTGGAGGAGGAGGAGGAGGAAGAAGGGGAGAAAGGGAGGAGGAGGATGGAGGGAAGGAGGGAAGAAGGGAGGGAGGGAAGAATAGGGAGAACACAGGATAAGTGCAGTGAAATTATTTTGCATTACATTATAATGGTAGATAAATATCATTAGACATTTTTCAAAACCCATAAAATACAATATCAAGAGTGAAACAATATAAACTATGGACATTGGGTGATAAATGATGTACCAGTGTTAAGTCCATCAATAGTAACAGGTATAACTATTCTGTTGCAGCATATTGATAGTGGGAGAGATTGTGCATGTGTGTTGACTGGTGGGCATATTGTAACTTTCTCTACTTTCTGTTCAATATTGCTGTGAGCTTTAAAATGCTCTAAAATAAAGTTTATTAATTTATATATGTATATACATACATGTTACTTAAGTTTTCATAAAGCTGTAGTTATATATTTCACTCAAGCGTTAAAAGCACAAATATATGCACATGCCCTGCTTTTGTATTTCACGGTTCCTAAAACCTTTTAAACAAGGTAATACTTATTAATGATTTTTCCCAGAAGACTACATACACTCATTTTACCACTCATCTCACACACAATAATATGATTTCCTACCTAATATAGTACAGTTATTGAGGGTGTCCATGTATCTCATACATAGCAAAATTAGGCAGTTTACACAGTAAGAGTTTGGAAAAATAAAATCAAGGATGGGGAAATAGGTATAGGTAAGAGTAAACTCATTAGTTTAACCAGGAAATTTAGAGTATCAGATATTTTTTGTATATCAAGTTTTAGGGAGTAACTAATACAGAAGTCATTTTCTTACAGCCAAAAGTCTTGTCAGTCTATTACTTCCCTTTACTGCGGCCACTTGGGGAAAAAGAAGTTCTGCCTTTTTAACAGTTTCTGTTGAAGCTATTTCACAGACAGAGAAGTGGAGATGAATGAAGAACCTTAACAGAAGTCATATGAACCTTCACTTTAATAATTCAAGACAAGTAATGTTACAGAATTAAAGAGCTATAGATTCAGGAGATGCAAATAATCTCTTAAATTTAAGCAAGTAGAAGTAGAAACTGAATAAACTTGAAATTTATATAAAAGCCCCACAAGAAATCATTGTAATGATGATAAAGTAGGGCACGATTCAAAATGGAGCAAACAAAAGTAAGTCTGTGATATAGAACCACAAAATGCCAGATCGAAAGGATTCATTAGTTGACAATTATTTTTCATTTTATGTGTTCAGAAAACATAAAGTACATATCTACATAAACCATCTAGTAACCATAATAAAAAAATCTAACAAATACTTAGATCTACATTTTCAAAATAACTGATTGTACTAATTTATTTCAATTAACTTATACCAATAATACTTTTTGATGTTAATTTTAAGTAATTTGATCTAAATCTGTTCTTCTGTTACTTAACAGCAGTAAAAAAATTGTTCTTTAAACTTAATTTATTGTAACTATGGACATGTGTGTATACATATATATTACATATTATTTATTTACAAAATATGTATAACACAGCATTTTGAAGTTTGTTCCTTGAGATTTACATTATAATAGCATGGTTCTCATTATAAGTAGCTGTATAGTAGCTATTATTTTTCAAAGTCCTGAAGCACTCACTTTCAAGGAGAGTCACTGTGATTGACTAGGAGTTTGCTGTGGATTCGTCAGGACTCATAAAATTATTTTGATCAGAAAAATACTGTTAGAAAATATTTTACAGTTGGAAAAGTCAAAAGTGAAGCCTTAAATTATTCACTTAGTATTAGCATCTCATGTTTTAGAGGCAAAATTCCTTCTAGAATTCAAATCTTTAAATTCCCAGAGTTTATTATTAATGATGGGTTACATGAGTCTTCTTTGCTAATTATAATTTGTGCTTACCTCTTGCTGTGTCCATATAAAATGTTTTTTACTTTTCTTTATCATTGAAATACTTTGTTACTTGTTCTCTGTCATCAGGTGACATTGCTTTCAACTTTGCTGAAGCCATTAAAATTGGTTCCATCAAATAGCTTATGCCTATCTTGTAAATTCTCAAAACTACTCCTTTCTGTTTTTACTTCATCTGTTCTGTTGCCTGATCATGTGCTGTTTTGTGTCCTCCAAGTGCCCTTTCCAAAAAGCATGCTTTCTCTTTCTTGTCTTTTTCTATATTTACCTTTCAAGTTGCTCCTTCCTATTTGCACACCGAAGCTTTAAAGTCACAGACCGATGGTTTCCTCACATTCTTTAGCTAGACTTCGTGACATCTGCCCATCTCCTTGGTATAAAACACTTTGCTTTTCTGGTTCCACTTTTCTAATCTACTTTAAAATGTTATGTTTTTGTTGTTGTTGTTGTTGTTTTCCTTTTCCCTTCCTTCTAACTTTTGATTTTCTTAATGTTCTGCCATTGCCTTTTCTTATCAACTTCACCTTGGTAAGGCCATCAGTTTAAAAACTAGAATAATAATGTGTTAATGGAACCCCTTTCCCTTACGTATACGTCAAATGTAGGGAGATTTCTTCCTACATTTAGGAAGGATAGAGATAGTCCCCTAAGAGATAACAAAATGTCCAATAATTTATTTAACATTGCCATCTACTTAATCCCAGCCTGTTAAACTAGACCCAACCCAGAGTGAATTAAACCTCTTCTCCAAGAAAACTTTCTCTTTGCCAATTTGTATTTATATAAATAGCATTACCTTTTTTTACTTTCCTCCCCCACTATCATCTAATATGAAAATTGTTGATTCCATCTGCTTCAACAATTGCATTGTTTCAATGCAATTCAGTTCTTCAAGCTTAATACGAATGGTTTATGTAATTGTTCTCATGCTATTCGGTGGGAGGAAAACAAAACGCAGTAGTATTGCCACCTCCATAAATACGAGGTCAAAAGAAGAATACAACTATTTTTGCTGATAATGCAAAGTAGAATGAGTACTGTCACATAGTGAAGGTGGCAGGAAAAGAATACTCTAACAGCTTGCAAAACCTATTTTTAAATATTTACGTCATTTATCTTTCCTTTATCTGGTTCTCAAATGGTACTTTATTTTGGGATGTAATTAATTTTCACTCAAACTCATACTATAAATTCTTACATTGGTCTCATTTCCTCCCATTTCTCTCCTTTTCAATTACCTTCTCAAAATGTATTTTCTTATCTCCTCACTCTGCACCAAACAGTTATGATCATGATTTTCTACAAACTTGCATGGACTACAAACACACTTCATCTTTAAGGAAACTTCCATATCCAATTTGGTATATTACTTTTACTAGAAACAATTGTCTTAAAAACTCGAATACGTTTTGTTTACATTTGTATAATGCACAACACCCAATCTAGCATTTTATACATAATAGGTTCTTGAAACATACGTTAATTTTCACAGAATTAGGAATATTTCTAAATTATTGAAAAGTGTCTCATAAAATTTTTCAACAAAATGAATACTAATTATTTCCATTTAAGATTACATAGAAAATATGTGTTCATTTTTTTCTCAAATGTATGTTGCACAAACATGATATTAATTATGATAGTAATATCAAACAATAATTATTTGCAATTTTATTACAGTAGAACTTGCAAATATATAATTCATTTGATCTCTTAAAACATTATTCCATAAACATATCATGGAAAAAAAAAATGACAGGGCTTACAGGGGTCAAGAGGCTTAATCAGGATCATTACCTCAGTATGAAAGTATACTGGACCAGGCGCAATCGTTCACCCCTGTAATCCCAGCACTTTGGGAGGCCAAGGCAGGAGGATCACTTGAGCCCAGTTGTTTGGAACCAGCTTGAGCAACATGGCGAAACCCTGTCTCTTCAAAAAATACAAAAATTAGCCAGATGTGGCTGTGTATGCCTGTAGTCCAGCTACTCAAGAGGTTGAGATGAGAGAATTGCTTATGCCTGGGAGATCCAGGCTGCAATGAGGTATCATCACACCACTATACTCCAGCCTGGGCCACAGAGAGAGACTCTATCTCAAAAAAAAAAAATAAAAAAAAAAAAAAATATATATATATATATAGTCTAAAAGGTTTATTATCTGTTCTCAAATGAAATACCCTTTCTACTAACATCTCATAACTATTGTACCAATAAATAAAAGATAGGCTCCTTCATTTTCACTGAATTGCTCTGTGATTCTATTCCACAAAATTAAATAGTTTTTCAAAGAATTTCTTATTTTTTATTACACATGCTCCTTTTTTCTGCACTAATGCTATGAAAAATATTTATGTAGCAGAATTCTTGGTGCTATGGGCTAAATTGTATCTCCCTCAAATTCATTTGTTGACATCCTAACCCTCAATACCTGAGAATGTGATTATATTTGGAGATAGGTGCCTTTAAACATGTAATTAAGTTAAAATAAAGCCATCACAGTGGGCCTTAATGTAACTAAGCCTGAATCTTTATAAGAGGAAATCAGGACACACAAGAGACACTAGGGACACATGTTCATGCAGAGGAGAGAACATGTGCACCCATAGAGAAGGTGGCCAAAGACAGAGCCTTTAGAAGAATCCAACCCTGTCAGCACCTTGATCTTGAACTTCCAGTCTCCAAAACTGACAGAAAGTTAATATCTATTGTTTAAGTTACCCAATCTATAATATTTTGTTATAGTAGCCATACCAAAGTAATATAGTACACTCGGATAAGAAATAAAATATATTTTCACTTATTATATTTGAAGCTTGGTGTAAAAGTGAGTTTACTGGACTAAGTGTTAATGCTTTAAGCATTCTAAACAATGATTCAATGAAACAATTGATGAACAAGATAAGTGTTTAACATATCAAAGATAAAGCTTATTTATATGGAAAGGTTATATAAATGGAAAGATTTATATAGGAAGGCCAATAGAGAGATTTATTACCTCAGAGTTATGCATAAGACTGAGTCAACCATCAATTGTTCTTCTTGTCCAAGAATCACACTTATGCACAGATCCAGAGCTCAATGATTGGACTCTGGCATTTACTCATTTAAATTGTATAATATCAATAAAATTGTACTACTAATTTATAAATAAGAAGTACCCAATATATAGCCAAAATAGAGATAGCAACTTATAGATTACATATTAATCTTTTATTTGAAGATCAGCATTTTAAAGAACTTCTTTCACAGTCTCATATTGTGAATATGTCTAAGATTATATGATTGTATGTGTGCATTATGTCTATACAAATATATACGTACATATCTTAGAGTGAATTGTGTATATATAAACTTAATATATAAATATATAGAGTATATACATAATGCATATGAAATATTGGGCTTCTATTCTAGTGAGTACAAACCTAAACCTAAAGATAAAAAATTCAGGAGTAATAAAATATGTGAAAAGAAATACATGAGAAGCTGCTATTTCTTTACAAGAGTGTTAATAAATATAGGCTACTGTTCTCCTGCCACCTATACAAATTAAAACATATTTTATGCCATAAATTAATGTTAAAATCATAATAATTCCCTGGAAGTACAAAAGGAATAGATACTGTTGTGGACAAAAAAAATGCACTGGAGAAAGGTGGGTGGGATAGTTTATAATAACATAATGTGAAAGTCTATTCCATATAATACATTTCTCTCCTTCATATTAGGCATATTATACTCTCTAAAGAGCAGAAATAACAATAGTTGATCTTTGTATCAAGAGGTGAAAACAAAAACAAAGTTGCACTGGAGGGCAGACAGAATGAAGGATGAGAAATAGGTATATATGATGCTTTCACCCCCAAGAAGTGAATTGCTTATGATCCTCTGTGATCATCTGGATTTAGTAATTTTAACTTTGAAACATGAATCTTAGAATTAAGTAGGCCTTAAGTGGAGGTATAGAAAAATTATCAGAAGGGCATGTTGTATTTTAATATAAGAAGGTGTGTGGACAAATGAAGCAAGATAATAAAAGCAGTAGATTTGTACTTTGAGCCATCCCCTACCTCTCTCTCTAACCTCCTAAAAGTTTTATAAGGTATAAACCAGAAACTAGTGTTTTTCTCCCTCCTCTCAGTTGGTTATTATGATCCGAGGTAGATAATGTTTCCAAAAAAAAAAGAAAATGAATTTACAGGGAAAAAAAAATGATATATAAGGAACATAAAGAAGTATAAAGGACAGCATACTGAACAAGAGTGGCAAATTAGAAATAATTAATGAAAAATACAAATGTAATATAAAATAAGCATATACATATAATCATATAAATAATTAACATTCAAAAACAGAGGGAGTATGAACAAATATAAATGCAAATATAAAATACATTGGTGATACCAGATGACAAAATATGGTAGTTGAAATAATGAAAGAAATAAATGTGGGGGCAGAGTAAGATGGCTGAATAGGAACAGCTCCAGTCTCCAGCTCCCAGCACCAGCGAAACAGAAGATGGGTGATTTCTGCATTTTCAACTGAGGTATCAGATTCATCTCACTAGGGAGTGCCAGACAATCGGTGCTGGTCAGCTGCTGCAGCCCCCGACCAGCCAGAGCTGAAGCAGGGCGAGGCATCGCCTTACCTGGGAAGCGCCAGGGGGAAGGGAATCCCTTTTCCTAGCCAGGAGAACTGAAACACACAACACCTGGAAAATCGGGTAACTCCCACCCCAAGACAGCACATTACCAAGGGTCTTAGCAGACGGTACACCAGTAGATTATATCCCACACCTGTCCGGGAAGGTCCCATGCCCGGAGCCTCCCTCATTGCTAGCACAGCAGTCCGTGATCTAACAGCAAGGCAGCAGCAAGGCTGGGGGAGGGGCGCCCACCATTGCTGAGGCTTAAGTAGGTAAACAAAGCCACTGAGAAGTTCGAACTGGGTGGAGCCCACAGCAGCTCAAGGAGGCCTGCCTGTCTCTGTAGACTCCACCTCTGGGGACAGGGCACAGTTAAACAACAAAAAAAAAGCAGCAGAAACCTCTGCAGATGTAAACCACCCTGTCTGACAGTTTGCAAGAGAGCAGTAGATCTCCCAACACGGAGGTTGAGATCTGAGAACGGACAGACCGCCTGCTTAAGTGGGTCCCTGAATGCTGAGTAGCCTAACTGGGAGACATCCCCCACTAGGGACACACTGACACCCCACACCTCACACAGAGGGGTACACCCCTGAGACGAAGCTTCCAAAGCAAGAATCAGACAGGTACACTCGCTGTTCAGCAATATTCTATCTTCTGCAGCCTCTGCTGCTGATACCTAGGCAAACAGGGTCTGGAGTAGACCTCAAGCAATCTCCAACAGACCTACAGATGAGGGTCCTGACTGTTAGAAGGAAAACTAACAAACAGGAAGGACATCCACACCAAAACCCCATCAGTATGTCACCATTATCAAAGACCAAAGGCAGATAAAACCACAAAGATGGGGAAAAAGCAGGGCAGAAAAGCTGGAAATTCAAAAAATAAGAGTATCTCTCCCCCTCCAAAGGAACACAGCTCATTGCCAGCAATGGATCAAAGCTGGACAGAGAATCACTTTGATGAGTTGAGAGAAGAAGGCTTCAGTCCATCAAGCTTCTCAGAGCTAAAGGAGGAATTACGTACCCAGCGCAAAGAAACTAAAAATCTTGAAAAAAGAATGGAAGAATGGATAACTAGAATAATCAATGCAGAGAAGGCCATAAACAAACGGACAGAGATAAAAACCATGACACGAGAAATACGTGACAAATGCACAAGCTTCAGTAACTGACTTGATCAACTGGAAGAAAGAGTATCAGCAATTGAGGACCAAATGAATGAAATGAAGTGAGAAGAGAAGTCTAAAGAAAAAAGAGGAAAAATAAATGAACAAAGAGTTCAAGAAGTATGGGATTATGTGAAAAGACCAAATCTATGTCTAATTGGGGTGCCTGAATGTGAGGGGGAAAATGGGACCAAGTTGGAAAACACTCTTCAGGATATCATCCAGGAGAACTTCCCCAACCTAGTAAGGCAGGCCAACATTCAAATTCAGAAAATACAGAGAACACCACAAAGATACTCCTCGAGAAGAGCAACTCCAAGACACATAATTGTCAGATGCACCAAAGTTGAAACAAAGGAAAAACCGTTAAGGGCAGCCAGAGAGAAAGGTCGGGTTACCCACAAAGGGAAGCCCATCAGACTAACAGCAGATCTCTCGGTAGAAACTCTACAAGCCAGAAGACAATGGAGGCCAATATTCAACATTCTTAAAGAAAAGAATTTTCAACCCAGAATTTCATATCCAGCCAAAATAAGTTTCATAAGTGAAGGAGAAATAAAATCCTTTACAGATAAGCAAATGTCACCACCAGGCCT
The DNA here is from genome assembly GCF_002776525.5 of Piliocolobus tephrosceles. Lineage (NCBI taxonomy): Eukaryota > Metazoa > Chordata > Mammalia > Primates > Cercopithecidae > Piliocolobus > Piliocolobus tephrosceles. Next base: position 70,281,394 of record NC_045438.1, read on the forward strand.
GCCTTATAAGAGACCCTGAAGGAAGCCCTAAACATGAAAAAGAACAACCGGTACCAGCCATTGCAAAAACATGCCAAAATGTAAAGACCATCGAGGCTAGGAAGAAACTGCATCAACTAACGAGCAAAATAACCAGTTAATATCATAAGGACAGGATCAAGTTCACACTTTATAGTGTGATATTATAAGGTTTAAGGTTAATAATAATATTAACCATAAATGTAAATAGACTAAATGGTCCAATTAAAAGACACAGACTGGCAAACTGGATAAAGACTCAAGACCCATCAGTTTGCTATATTCAGGAGACCCATCTCACATGCAGAGACACACATAGGTTCAAAATAAAGGCATGAAGGAAGATCTACCAAGAAAATGGAGAACAAAAAAAAAGCAGGGGTTGCAATACTAGTCTCTGATAAAACAGACTTTAAGCCATCAAAGATCAAAAGAGACAAAGAAAGCCATTACATAATGGTAAAGGGATCAATTCAACATGAAGAACTAACTATCCTAAATATATATGCACCCAATACAGGAGCACCCAGATTCATAAAGCAAGTCCTTAAGCACTTACAAAGAGACTCAGACTCCCATACAATAATAATGGGAGACTTCAACACTCCACTGTCAACATTAGACAGATCAACGAGACAGAAAGTTAACAAGGATATCCAGGAATTGAACTCATCTCTGCACCAAGTGGACCTAATAGACATCTACAGAACTCTCCACCCCAAATCAACAGAATATACATTCTTCTCAGTACCACATTGCACTTATTCCAAAATTGACAATATAATTGGAAGTAAAGCACTCCTCAGCAAAGGTAAGAGAACAGAAATTATAACAAACTGTCTCTCAGACCACAGTGCAATCAAACTAGAACTCAGGACTAAGAAACTCAATCAAAACCACTCCACTACATGGAAACTGAACAACTTGCTCCTGAATGACTACTGGGTACATAACAAAATGAAGGCAGAAATAAAGATGTTCTTTGAAACTAGTGAGAACAAAGATACAACATACCAGAATCTCTGGGACACATTTAAAGCAGTGTGTAGAGGAAAATTGATAGCACTAAATGCCCACAAGAGAAAGCTGGAAAGATCTAAAATTGACACTCTAACATCAAAATTAAAAGAACTAGAGAAGCAAGAGCAAACACTTCAAAAGCTAGCAGAAGGCAAGAAATAACTAAGATCAGAGCAGAACTGAAGGAGATAGAGACACAAAAAACCCTCCAAAAAATCAATGAATCCAGGAGTTGGTTTTTTGAAAAGATCAACAAAATTGATAGACCACTAGCAAGACTAATAAAGAAGAAAAGAGAGAAGAATCAAATAGATGCAATAAAAAATGATAAAGGGGTATCACCACCGACCCCACAGAAATACAAACTACCATCAGAGAATACTATAAACAACTCTATGCAAATAAACTAGAAAATCTAGAAGAAATGGATAATTTCCTGGACACATACACTCTCCCAAGACTAAACCAGGAGGAAGTTGAATCCCCGAATAGACCAATAGCAGGCTCTGAAATTGAGGCAATAATTAATAGCCTACCAACCAAAAAAAGTCCAGGACCAGATGACTTCACAGCTGAATTCTACCAGAGGTACAAGGAGGAGCTGGTACCATTCCTTCTAAAACTATTCCAATCAATAGAAAAAGAGGGAATCCTCCCTAACTCATTTTATGAGGCCAACATCATCCTGATACCAAAGCCTGGCAGAGACACAATAAAAAAAAAAGAGAATTTTAGATCAATATCCCTGAAGAACATCGATGCAAAAATCCTCAATAAAATACTGGCAAAACTGAATCCAGCAGCACATCAGAAAGCTTATCTACCATAATCAAGTGGGCTTCATCCCTGGGATGCAAGGCTGGTTCAACATATGCAAATCAATAAACGTAATTCAGCATGTAAACAGAACCAAAGACAAAAACCACATGATTATCTCAATAGATGTAGAAAAGGCCTTTGACAAAATTCAACAGCCCTTCATGCTAAAAACTCTCAACAAATTCTGTATTGATGGAACGTATCTCAAAACAATAAGAACTATTTATGCCAAACCCATAGCCAATATCATACTGAATGGGCAAAAACTGGAAGTATTACCTTTGAAAACTGGCACAAGACAGGGATGCCCTCTCTCACCACTCCTATTCAACATAGTGTTGGAAGTTCTGGCTAGGGCAATCAGGCAAGAGAAAGAAATCAAGGGTATTCAGTTAGGAAAAGAAGAAGTCAAATTGTTCCTGTTTGCAGATGACATGATTGTATATTTAGAAAACCCCACCATCTCAGCCCAAATCCTCCTTAAGCTGATAAGCAAGTTCAACAAATCTCAGGATACAAAAATAATGTGCAAAAATCACAAGCATTCTTATACACCAGTAACAGACAAACAGAGAGTCAAATCATGAATGAACTTCCATTCACAATTGCTTCAAAGAGAATAAAATACCTAGGAATCCAACTTACAAGGGATGTAAAGGACCTCTTCAAGGAGAACTACAAACCACTGCTCAATGAAATAAAAGAGGACACAAACAAATGGAAGAACATACCATGCTCATGGATAGGAAGAATCAATATCATGAAAATGGCCATACTGCCCAACGTAATTTATAGATTCAATGCCATCCCCATCAAGCTACCAATGAGTTTTTTCACAGAATTGAAAAAACCTGCTTTAAAGTTCATATGGAACCAAAAAAGAGCCCACATTGCCAAGACAATCCTAAGTCAAAAGAACAAAGCTGCAGGCATCATGTTACCTGACTTCAAACTATACTACAAGGCTACAGTAACCAGAACAGCATGGTACTGGTACAAAAATAGAGATATAGACCAATGTAACAGAACAGAGTCCTCAGAAATAATACCACACATCTATAGCCATTCGATCTATGAAAAACCTGAGAAAAACAAGAAATGGGGAAAAGATTCCCTATTTAATAAATGGGGCTGGGAAAATTGGCTAGCCATAAGTAGAAAGCTGAAACTGGATCCTTTACTTACACCTTATAAAAAATTAATTCAAGATCGATTAGAGACTTACATGTTAGACCTAATACCATAAAAACCCTAGAAGAAAACCTAGGTAATACCATTCAGTACATAGGCATGGGCAAGGACTTCATATCTAAAACACCTAAAGCAATGGTAACAAAAGCCAAAATTGACAAATGGGATCTAATTAAACTAAAGAGCTTCTGCACAGCAAAAGAAACTGCCATCCGAGTGAACAGGCAACCTACAGAATGGGAGAACATTTTTGCAATCTACTCATCTGACAAAGGGCTAATATCCAGAACCTACAAAGAACTCAAACAAATTTACAAGAAAAATACAAACCACCCCATCAAAAAGTGGGCAAAGGATATGAACAGACATTTCTCAAAAGAAGACATGTGTACAGCCAATAGACACATGAAAAAATGCTCGTCATCACTGGCCATCAGAGAAATGCAAATCAAAACCACAATAAGACACTAACTCACACCAGTTAGAATGGCAATCATTAGAAAGTCAGGAAACAACAGATGCTGGAGAGGATGTGGAGAAATAGGAACACTTTTACACTGTTGGTGGGATTGTAAACTAGTTCAACCATTATGGAAAACAGTTTGGCGATTCCTCAAGGATCTAGAACTAGAAGTACCATATGACCCAGCCATCCCATTACTGGGTATATACTCAAAGGATTATAAATCATGCTGCTATAAAGACATATGCACACGTATGTTAATTGTGGCACTTTTCCCAATAGCAAAGACTTGGAATCTACCAAATGTCCATCAGTGACAGACTGGATTAAGAAAATGTGGCACATATACACCATGGAATACTATGCAGCCATAAAAAAGGATGAGTTTGCGTCCTTTGTAGGGACATGGATGCAGCTGGAAAGCATCATTCTCAGCAAATTATCGCAAGAACAGAAAACCAAACACCGTATGTTCTCACTCATAGATGGGAAGTGAACAGTGAGATCACCTGGACTCAGGAAGGGGAACATCAAACACCGGGTCCTATTATGGGGAGGGGGGAGGAGGGATGGATTGCACTGGGAGTTATACCTGATGTAATTGATGAGTTGATGGGTGCTGCCGAGTTGATAGGTGCAGCACACCAACATGGCACAAGTATACATATGTAACAAACCTGCACCTTGTGCACATGTACCCTAGAACTTAAAGTCTAATAAATAAATAAATAAAACCATTTTAAAACTTAAAAACTAAAAAGAAATAAATGTGCAGTTAAAATTAAAGAAAGCCTGTATGAATAGAAATATTCCACAGAAACATAAGTGTAACTAATAAAAGAGAAAAAAGAAAATATAGAAAACAAAAATAAAACTTCAATACCTAGTCAATATGGTTATATTATAAATCAGATTAATAAAGTTTTCAAAGTGCTAAGCAGTATGGAATTTTAAAAATTAACTTCTAGTTACACTATACGGAAAGTTCTGAATTCTTTTAAAAAAGAAATTATATCAATTAAAAGGAACAATTATTAGATACTTATTGGTCTTCACAACAGCAACTCTAGATGTAAGAAGTCAAAGGAATAATATTTGAATAGTTGACAGAAAATATTATAGTCTAATTTTTTCCAGAAAACTGGCAGATATATGCAGTGACAAAAATAAAAGTCTTTGTCATGCAAGGACAGCTTTTGTTAATGTACTTAAACAATATACTATAGAAAGAAAAAAATAATTTCAATATTTCATGTATTTGGGATTTGAATAACAATAATCAGTAAATTTTTTGTTAAAGATTAATGTCATCAACATAATAAATAAGAAACAATGTTTTAAAATGAATATAGTATGTTTGTTACTATCAAGAAATTTATATAGTATCAATATGATACGTGTTTTAGGTGTTGTGATATCAATGAGCCAGAGGATTCCAAGATGATTCCAGGAAGTGTATAGCAAAATAGAAACATAAGCATGAGTGCGTGTATATATGCACTCCCATTCCATTCATCCTATCTTTATTCACATATATTTATATATGTGTGTGCAATTCCACTTATCCCATATATAAATATATATATATGAATAAACATAGGATAAATGGAATTGTGATAAACAAATGAATGGAAAATGGAAAAGCTATAGTAAATCATAACACAAATGTCACTGAATTTAATACAACTAAGTTAAACTTATATCAAGGCACAAACTTCAGATTGGATAAGAAAAAAGTTCTAAGTTTCTGAAATCTATAAGAGATACAATGAAAACAACAAAGAAAGTTTAAAAATAAAATCATTGCAATTTAAATAAGACAATTAAAATCAAAGAATCCTATTCAAGCAACTGTATAATTAAAAATAGAACTGAAGTATACAAATAAAAAAGGATAACGTCAAATTCCATACACTATTTAAACAATAGATGAATAGAATATAACAAGTATAAATCTATATATGTATCTAAAAATGTAGACTTTTTATATATTTATAAATAACAACTGATTAAATTATAGGTAAAAATCAATAAATCTGTGATAATAGGTGGCACTGTAATTGGAGGCATCTTTTTATCATTGTTCTTTCAGTGACTGGATAATTATGAAGGCATAGATAAAGAAGTGTATAAATATTTGATTATTGTATTCAATATGTTAATGTATGTTACCCAAAATAACCAAAAAGAATTTTATAGCATAAGTAAACTTAACACAAATAGACCTTGTAAAGAATCCAATGGAAGCATTAATAAACTGCAACATTCAAGAGCAGAGATAATATGTTCTCAGTGAATCATCAAATAGAATTAAAATGCAATAAAAATAGCTAAAAATATACATCCATACATATATACATACATGTATACACACACGTGTATATAATTATATATACACATATGTGTGTGTATATATTATGTGTACGATTAACTAGAAAAAAGAAATATAGAGAAAGTCAATGAAAATCTAAATCTGATTCTTTCAAAATGTCAATAAAATTTATCAGACTCAAGCTAGACTGATCAGAAATAAAATAAAGAAACACAAATTACCAGTAGCAGGAATGCGAGAAGCAGCACCATTGTAGACACATAATATATATACACACGCACATACACATATTTATAATATATATAATGTGTATATACACATATATATGTGTATATATATACACATAATCCAGGTATTTAGTTTAAAAAGTCATGCTCTTTGCAATAGAAGATAGACCAATAAAACTCAAAATCATTCCCCTAAATAGTAATAATCAAATATTAATAGGGCTAGTATCATATAAATAATAATATAAATTCTCAAATATTGAGGAATAAAGAAGAAAACTTTTAAAACTATTAAATGACTTTGACAAAGCCTGGAAGAGATAGAGATTAATAGCATTCCAAGATAAGTTCACTTTGTTTAGTTATCCACTTCCAACAAAATTATATGCATTTTAATAAAGTACATTAAAAACTATTCAGCCTTATAAGTAAAGAGTGGAAAAACTTTGAAATTAATTTTTGATAAAATTAAATTAGAAACCAAATTAACAGAAAGATAGTTAAAAAATCATTCAGTATTTAGAGAACAGCACAGTTTCATATAAGTGAAGGAAGAAATCAAGAGAGAAATCTAAAAGCATTCTGATCTGAATGAAAATGAAATAAAATATATAAAATGTATCAGTTTTAGGTAAAGTAGTAACACTATGTGAAGCAGCAGCACTACAACTCTATTCCCAGGTGATATCACAGATTAAAAAAGATAAAAAAAGATTCAAATCCTGTACTTTAACTTCCACTTAAGTATTCAACAGCAAAGACTTGGAACCAACCCAAATGCCCATCAATGATAGGCTGAATAAAGAAAATGTGACACATATAAACCATGGAATACTATGCAATCATGAAAAAGAATGAGTTTAGGTCCTTTGCAGGGACATGGATGAAGCTGGAAACCATCATTCTCAGCACACTAACACAGAAACAGAAAACCAAACACCACATGTTCTCATTCATAAGTGGGAGTTGAACAATGAGAACACATGGACACAGGGAGGGGAACATCACATACCGGGGCCTGTTGGGGGGTAGGGAGCAAGAGGAGGGAGAGCACTGGGACAAATATCGAATGCATGTGGAGCTTAAAACCTAGTTTATGTGTTGATAGGTGCAGCAATCCACCATGGCACATGTATACCTGTGTAACAAACCTGCACATTCTGCACATGTATCCTGGAACTTAAAGTAAAATTAAAAAAAAAAAAAAATTAAAGAAGAAGAATGCCTGGAAAAAAGTTGGGCACCTAGTGGGCATTTGGGGTTTTTGGTTAACTCATTGAATGTTAGCAATCTGTAGATTCTTGATATGACAAACAACTTAATGACTTTCACTCACTCATCATTTAGAAGTATCCTGAAGTATCTATATTGTTTAAAATTCAGTTCAATTATATATTTCATTAGAAGTAGAAATAATATGAGGCATATAATGTCAGGATATCAGAAAAAAATGAATTAGAAAAAGGAGAACAAATGAAATCAACAGTAAGCACAGAAAGGGCATAATATAGATTATAGTGAAAACTATTAACTAGAAAATAGAACTATAGAGAAAATCAATGAAAATCTAGGCTGGGTGCAGTGACTCACACCTGTAATCCCAGCACTTTGGGAGGCCGAGGCGGGCAGATCATGAGGTCAGGAGATTGAGAACATCCTGGCTAACATGGTGAACCCCCCCAAAAAATATATATATATATTTGTGTGTGTGTGTGTGTGTGTGTATGTATACACACACACAGAAAAATTAGCAGGACATGGTGGCAGCCGCCTGTAGTCCCAGCTACTTGGGAGGCTGAGGCAGGAGAATGGTGTGAACCTAGGAGGCAGAGATTGCAGTGAGCCGAGATTGCGCCACTGTACTCCAGCCTGGGCTATAGAGTGAGACTCCATCTCAAAAAACAACAACAACAACAACAACAACAACAACAAAAACAAAAACAAAAAACGAAATCTAACTCTTTCAAAATGTCAATAAAAGTTATCAGGCTCAAGCTAGATTGATCAGAAACAAAATAGAGAAACACAAATTACCAGTAGCAGGAATGTGAGAAGTGACACCATTGCAGATTTTGCAGGTACATTTTTAAAAAATACTAATAAGGCAACATTGTGAAAAACGTTAAACCAATAAGTTCAACAGCATAAATGGACAAATACTGTGAAAGACACAAATTACCAAAGCTCACTAAAAATAATATGGATAACCTAAGTAATACTATATTTATGAAAAACAGAAATTGTCATTAAAAACAGAAAACCAAATACCTCATGCTCTTACTTCTAAATGAAAACTAACAATTGAGCACACCTGGATGTAAATATGGGAACAGTAGGCACTGTGGACTACTAGAGGGGTGAGGTAGGGAGGAGGCATAGGTTGAAAAACTACCTGTTGGGTACTATGCTCACTACCTGGGTGATAGGTTCATAACCTAAAACTTCAGCTTCAAGCAATATTCCCTTGTAACAGACCTGCATGTGTACCCTCCTTATGAAAAAAAAAAAAAAGAAAAAAGCCTTCAACAAAGAAAACTCTATTCCCAGGTGATATCACAATAAATTCTACCAAACATTTAAAAAAATTTTAAATAAACTATTCCAGAAAATTGAAGATAGAATATTCTTAACATGATATAAAAAAAAAAAAAACGCTGAAAGCAAAACTAGAAAAGAAACAATAGAAGCAAACTTTAGACCAATATCCCTCACGAACATAGATGCAAACATTTTTCAGAAAATGTTAACAAGTAGATTCAACACTATACAAAAAACAGACCAACTTGAGTTTATATCAAAAATACAAGGTTGCTTTAACATTAGAATAAAAAGGAATATCATTCATCATATACACATATAATCAACCTAATAGATATTTAAAAAGCATTAGAGGAATTGAACTATTGTTTCTGATTTTAAAACACTAAAAAAGAATATTTCAGTAAACAAGAAAAGGAAAATTCCCCAACCTGATGTAAGTTGCCTATAACAACCTAAGCTTATATAGTTAATTATGTAAAAATGATTGTTTTCCCCTTTGATAGGAAAAAAGGAAAATATATCTTTTCTCACTATTCCTAGTCAAGTTTCCAGTCAACGCAGCAAGGCATAAAAAGCTTATATAGTCATTTGGATTGGCGGGGAAGAGGAAAAACTTTTTTTTGTTGTTGTTGTTGTTTTAGCAGACAACATGTTACTCAGCAAAAAACAGACAACATGTTACTCTACAAAAAAACTTCTTGAACTAATAAGATTGCTTAACACATGTCTCAGGATACAAGATCACTATAAACAATCAATTGTGTTTCTACAAAATTGAAATTTTGGAAAATACCATTTATAATAGCATCAAAATTATGAAATACTTGGGGATAATTGGAAAATGTATGTAAGATCTAGAAACTGAAAACTAAAAAACACTATTACTAAGAGAAATGAAACATTAATGATGAAATACAGTCTGTTTATATAGTAAAATTATCAATTTTTAAGATGTCAAATTTTCCCCAAATGATCTATAAATTCAATGACATTCCAATGAAATTTTCAGAAAGTATTTATATAGACTTTGGCATGCTGACTCTAAAATTTAGATAGAAATGCAAAATACCTAGAAGAGTGAAAAGTTTTGAAAAAGAAAAAAGTGTTGAAGGATATATACTACCTGACTTGAATAATTATTACAAACCTACAGTCAACAAGACAGTGTAGTACTGGCATAGACAAGTGTAGCAGATGAAAGAGGAAAGAAAAACTCCACTTTGGGAAGCTGAGGCAGGCGGATCACCTGAGGTCAGGAGGTCGAGACCAGCTGGGCCAACATGGTGAAACCTAGTCTGTACTAAAACTACAAAAGTTAGCCAGGTATCACACACCTGTAATCCCAACTACTTGGGAAGCTGAGGCAGGGGAATCGCTTGAACCGAGGAGGCGGAGGTTGCAGTCAGCCAAGATCATGCCACTGCACTCCAGTCTGAGAGAGAGAGTGAGACTCCAACTCAAAAAAAAAAAAAAAAAAAAGAAAAAGAAAAGGAAAGAAAAAAAAACCCACACATAGATGCTCAATTGATTTTTAAACTACGTGCAAAGGAAATTTGGTGAAAGGATAATCTTTTCAAAATATGGTCATGTAACATTATACATTCAGAAAAATTAAACAAAAACTTTGATTTATACTTTTATCATGTACAAAAAATTAACTCAAAATGACTCTTAGAACCATTTTTAAGCCTAACCCTATAAAACTTCTAGAAGAAAATATAGCAGGAAAGTGTGGATTTGACTTTGGCAAATATTTCCTAAATAAGACAACAAAAACACAATCCATAACAGCAAAAAAACAAAAACAACAACAACAAAAAACAAAAAACATAAATCAGGTTTCATTAAACTTGAGTGATACCACTATTCCAAAGCCACTTTTAAGAGGATGAAAAGACAAGTCATAGACTAAGATAAAGTAGGGTAGACAAATCTCAAAATATTTAAGCAAAATGAAAAAATAAAGACAAAAATGAGCACACACACTGAGTATACACAATATAGTTCCTTTGTCTGAACTTACATGGTTACCTACAATCAACTGTGGTCCACAAATATTAAATGGGACAGTTCAGAAACTAACAATTCATAAGTTTTAAATTGTGCCTCATTCTGAGTAGCATGATGAAATCTCACTCTGTCCTCCTCTGTCCAGTCCAGGCCATGAACCATTCCTTTGTACAGTGTACCCACACTATACAATTTGATTTATATAAAATTTTAGAAAATGCAAACTACTCTGTACTGACAAAAAGCAGATCAGTAGTTGTCTATGACTAGGGGTAGTATTGAGAAAAGGTGTGGGCTCCATATTACCAAGGGGTACAAGGAAACTTTTGTGAGTGGTAGATATGCTCACTATCTTGACTGTAGTATTTTCTCACTGATGTATACATGTTAAAAATTTCAAATTTACATTTTAAACTTGTGAAGTTTATTGTATGTCAACTTTAAAATAAAAAAAAGTTAAAAATAAAGTACAATTTTTTTTAGTTACTTGGCAAATGTATTCCAAAGTTTGCATATCATAGTAAACTTCCATAGAAGAGCAAATTTTGAAAAAGAAGAAAAAAGAGGAATTGCACAATATTAAATATCCTACTAAAATTTTTAGTAAAAATAAGTGGTGCTAAATAGAAAAAAAGATCAATAGAATGTATTAAGACTTTGGAAACAGATCAATATAGATGATATATAGATGATAAATAACAGACAAATAGATATAGACAGACAGATAATTTGACACATTAACTGGCACCACAAATTGATTAGGAATGAATTAACACTGTGTGGAGACTTTTATTAAAGAATAATTTCTGATAGCAGGAAGTTGAAGTCATTGAAGTTTCTATCACTAGGAAATAAATAATATGTGATGAGGAGGTATTGTATAAAACTTGTGGCATTAGAAACAATTAACAATTAATGATCACATTGAGTGAAAACTAAAACAAATATATACATTTAAAATTAAAAAATACCAAAATGTATATTTAAAGTGCTAGCATATATTCTTTAAGGATATAACCATAATCAAAGACATACATTAATGCACGTTAGAGTGGTTCATTACCTAAAGATAGTGGGGCATGGGTTTCAATGGGTCGAGAGGATAATAATTAAAATTTTAAAAACTATTTTTCAAATAATAAATAAGGACCTTACATAGGCTAATAATAGTGCAACTTAGGAGTGAGATTAATCCAACTCACCATACCTATAAATAAGAGAAATAAAAGCAAACTTAATTATTCTTTATCTTAGTTGGTTAGTGTAATTTTTTTCTTACAATTCTTACTTTTTATAGAGTAAAAAGAATAGAACTAACACTTCTAACAAGTTACACATGTTTCCGTAAAATAGCATGGAAAAGAGTATCAACAAATAAGTTAATTATTTTTTAACAACTCAAATAACAGATGTTAACAAGAGCTCAGAAGTGAACAGATAACAATATATCTGAAAGTAATGTTTTTAATTGACTTAAAGCCAGGGCTTAAAATAATATGAGATATCTGAAAAATTGAGAAATTCTATCATTGACAACATTCATAAAAATTGACCAATGGTGAAGGAAACTAAGTTTCTAAGTCGTGATTCAATATAACAAATCCACGGCCAAGCCTTGGTGAGTAAGTGTAAGGGGCACAGACCTGCCCAACTGCAGGACTCTGTCCTTCTCTTCCTGCTTCTTGAATAAAGTACATTCTGAATAAGACATAAGCAGATGCAAAATATGTCTATGCCTCAGCAATAACGTGTTTGTCACTGGTGATGCTCTATTATAAATGGGTAATTTTTTAAAAACATACACGTTTTGCTCATTTTGTTTAAATGCTCTAAATAGATGAAAATAGCTTTGTGCACAATCCAAACATGAAGATTCTCCTGCTAAGAGATTTTAGTAGAAACAATATTTTTTGGCATGTTTTGGTTATCTGTAAAAGTAATTAATGAATAATTTGGCTATGATTATCAAATACAGTAGGAAAGAAAGAAGCATAATTGCAGTAGTTAAAAACATTATTTCTTCACTATTTGAAATATCCTGACATACACACTCTGTTCTCAAGCATTTTTCCCTAAACTATAATGGTCTCTTTTGATAGAAAATCTAATGTAATAAAAAAAAAAAAAAACTATTTTTGATGAGAGCAAAATTATAAAGTGGTATTTATCAAACTGTTAACTGCCTGCATTACCTTTTATTTTAGAAATAAACTTCAGTATAGTGAGAAATTTAGAATAATTTTAGAACAACCTTAGAACAATGAATTGGGTAACATTAAGGTATTATGTGTGGGAGAATCTTCAATAACAGTTGAAGGGATCAAATCTGAAACAATTTACTCAACCAGCTCACTGTGGATTTTTAGTCCAGTCACATGCATTGATGCTACAAAGACCTTGCCGTTCTTATATTCTCCTTGAAATATCTTAATTTCTAGCATACTATGAATTTATCTAAATAGACTTGTATAAATTTTAAGCCCAAATAACTATTGGGATTAAATAGAAATAATTGTGATGTCAGTATTTTGTTTAAACTAGACTTATTTAAACAATTTTGTGAAGAGGCATGATCATATATTTTTCATTCCTGTCTTGTGCATTCTATAATAGGATTGTCAGAAACAATTTTCTCTAGGTTATTTGGAAAGATTATGTGCCATTCACATACACAAATGCGTACACACACACACACCCCTATCACATCTCACATATATGTTATATACATACTCTAGGATTGAAGTATTTGAACACGTCTCAACTTCTGTCAGCTCTTTTCTTATTTGGAAATAAATTAGAAGAATAATGATCTATTTTGAAAAGACATTGAGGAGCATTTAAAGCAGTCTGCTCTTTGCTGTTGAATAGTATCAATAATTACAACTTTCTTAACAAAATAGAGTTTTGAAACTGGATAAAAGAGTCAATATCATTAATGTCAAAAGTTTATTTCTGCAGAGAAATACATTAACTTTTTTAAAAAAAGCATGTTTTAAAATACATTCAGTTATCATACCACCAATTTTAAAGCTATGGAATCAAATAAAATTTGAAATGTTATTTAGCTTTGTCGTCAGTTATTAATAGGGAACACAGACTAACGACCATTTTGATTTGTGGTTCTCCTAGTTGGACTTGCATTCTGATTAACCAGTGTCTCTCATTTCACCCAACCTGACTCAGTTTCCATCAAGCAAGTGACTCTCTGTTCTCATCCCATCTGATGGCTGGCATGTCAAACCTGAGTAGTTTGGATCTACAATGAGTTCATTTTCACATAGTGTAGTGTCTTAAATTTGTTTAGACAACATTCAGAGACATTCATAGATAATTCAGTAGTTTCCAAATAATAAGATAAAATAAGAATCTATAACAAAGTAGTGATTAATAATCACAATTTAAGTTTTCCATCTTATGAATCATTAAAATGATATATTTTTAATGGTAATAAGCTAACATGATCTGATAAACATTGATATCAAAATTACTTATCCTGAGTATAGCCAACTTCTATTTTTCTCTTCTTACTGTGAGCTATAGTTATGGTTGCCTTATAATTTATTGTTTAAACCAGGACAGGAGAGTGAAACAGGGCACAATTAATTATCAATTCAAGATGCTATTAAGTGAAATTTTCTGGGAAAAATGGGGCGTATATTCATCCTAGCTCTAACAGAAAAAGACAAAGCACAGATGGTTAGGAATCCTAGATTCCAGTGCTCGTTCATCATTTGCTAGTGGAGAAATCCTGCACAAACCCCTTTATCTATCTCAGACAAAATTTCCGCTTTATAAGTCGGAATACTAACTCTTGCTGTGTCTAATTTCTGAGATTATTGTGAGTTTAAAAATCACATAATTTAATAAGAATTCAGACCTTTTTGTGATCTAGAAAAAGTATTTAAAATGCTAGTTCATTTCTAACATAATCTTTATAATTCAGGAGCAAGAGAAAAACAAATTATTCATTATTATAGCTTGAAAACTAAATATACATTTAAAAAGATTTATCCTTTCATTTGTTATGAATTATTTCATTTAATGAACACTGCTATGTATTACATTATGTACTAAAAATGCAAAGGCAGATAAAATGAGGCTAGAAATGTAGTTAAAGGTCCTATCATTTGGAACCTAAAAAAACAGATGTTGAACCTGATATCATGGAGAGATTAGGAATGACTATTGGCAGAAAGTCCAATTATACAATAATCTAGGATGCTTGAGTGAAGTAATGGGTGGCATTATGAATGGACAGAATGTAATATTTGCCAGTAGAATGTATGTGTTTATACATTCATATGATGTATATTTTTGTATATAATGTATATTAATGTATATGTCTGTATATAATGTATATATTTATATACACATTTGTATGTCTATATACACATTACATACAATGTATATATCAATATATATGTATATATCTATATACACACTGTATATATCTATATATAATGTATATATCTATATGTAGATCTCTATAGACTCATTATTTTTATATATTTTTATATATTTTACATATTTATTATATATATAGGCTCATTATTTTTGCTCTTTATTTTTCCTTGCATCCTTTTTGATATGTATGAATTCGTTGAAAACTGAGAAGAGGCTTATGGTGATTGTATATACCTATATATACATTGTATATATATCTATATATCTATATCTGTATATAGATATATACACATTGCATGTACTGTATATATAGATTATATGTAATGTATATATAGTATGTGACATGTGTATATATTGTATGTAATGCATACACACATTGTATGTAATGTATATATAGATATATACATTTGCTTATAATGTGTATATACTCATTTTTGTGTACAATGTATATTAATGTATGTGTGTATAATGTATATCAATGTACATATTATATTTATATTAAATAATAGAGCAAATATATTATTTGCTAGTAGAATGTACATATTTATTTTTATTCTGCATATTAACATATGTAATATACTAATATATATAGAAGCATGCATATATAGCCTAACATGATTCAAACACATGGAAGTGTAATAGATTTAACTATATTTCAAGAAATAGTATCTATGCACAGATAGATAAATACGTACATATTTCTAAAGGAGAAGAATTGGGAATTTTAAAAGTTATTTCGTCATAGAACTATGGCATTGTTCTTGCTATAACCACTTACATAAAGTACTATATTGTTACAGATACCAAAAATGTTCAAATTTATGGTTACTTATAAAATTGTCAGATTATGAAGCTTGTGAGGAAAAGATCATACATATTTTATCATCTTTGAACCTTCTACAGTCCTGGAAATATAGTTTACCATGTCAGCTTTCATTAAAATGAATTAAATAACAGTAAGTACATCTTAAAATAATCTAGAGAAAATATAACTTTAACACTTCAATAAGATAATTGGCAAGTAAGGAAATATATCTTCCTTTTTACTTTGAGAAAATAGAGTCACCTATTTACTCAAAATGTAAATAAGATTGAAGAGACTAATCATAGGTCATGTAATGACACAGTAAGATTTTGTGTTTCTGTTCTTTCCTTCCTCCTCCTCTTATTTCTCCTCATTCTTTTTTTTTCTTCTTCTGCTTTCTATATGTAGAGTAAGAATGGTTTGATAGAGGAAAAGAATGTCATTGCCTCTCTCCCACTCAGGATTTGTCAAAGAGGGATTTAGTAAGCTCAGAATATACAATTTACAGAAATATTTTTAAAGTCTTATAAATATTCAAATCACCTAAATTTAATTATGGAAAGTATCTTATAAAGACATCTTTACAATTATATATGCACACATATACACATATTGCTCATCTGTGATATAAAGCAATATCTAAATTACATGTTAAATACATTCTGCACACATTTAAAATCTCTTTTTTAAAGATGCTACTTTAATCTTCCAAAGTAGTGAAATTCTTCAATAAAAGCAACTTTTATAATTTTATTTAATCTTTACAAATATTTTGTCTCTTTTCCTGTTGATTTTTTACAGGTTTACTTTAGATAGTTCAAACTCAAGTGCCTCTCTTAAAAAGATCTACTGAGAAGTCATTAAAACATGCCCACTGTGCTTCTGCAAACTGAATCTGATTTTGTGACCTTTCTATTTCACTTTAAAAAAAATTCAATCTGTCTGAAATCACTAGCTTAGTTTTTCTTTTCGCCTTTACCAAAATCCTCTCTATTGACCTCAGTTGGTTTGACCCTCACTCACATACAGTCTGATTAATAGCAAAGTGGAACTGCATTAAGCATTTGCTTTGACAGGCTCATTATTTTTGCTCTTTGTTATTTTTCTTTGAGTCCTTTTTGATATGTATGAATTCGTTGAAAACTGACAAGAGGCTTATGGTGATCTTATGCCCCCCTAAATAGGCTTTTATCTATGCAATTTAAAATGGTACAGCAATATTAGAATATATCACTCTTTTTACTTTGAGAACATAGAGCAATCTATTTATTCAAACAAAATCAAATAAGAGGGAAGTGATTAATCAGAGGTCATGTAACTTTGTCTTTCCTTGGGAGTAACATCCTGAACCTTTGTAGAAAAGCTGTTTACAGATTATTTCTGCAGCTGGCTGATCTGCTTCTTTATAGTTCTCTCTTAATTAACATAAATATTAACAATATTAAATACAAGGATGCCTGCACAAATACTAAATATTTCAGTTATTGCAAATAATGCAAATATACTGTGCAGCAATCCAACACTAAATGGCATCCCTGAAAAATTCTACCATTTTTACAAGCTCAGTATCAGAAATGTAAAGCTAACATTTACATATATCCTCTTTTCCCCCATGACATATATAGTATGTATCACATGTATAAATATTTCCAGGAAAACTCTGTCATACAAGATATAACTTGGCATTTCTTATTCCCCAAAAGCATGTTGGTATGGTTGCTGAAGAAGCAAGAGGAAAACCTAGAACTTTTAATGTCAGTTATAAACAAGGTATGCAGATATTTGCATGCTACTGCCAACAACAATGACAGAATCATACATGCAATATTTTCTTTTTTCTTACTACTGAGTGCTAAAGTCTAAGTATTAATATTAAAGTATTTTTGTTTTTTCTATTTCACAGATAATAGATTAGTCATTGAATTAAATACCACAGATAATTAGGGGTGAATTAGCTATAATTTTCTGAATTTTCTTGAAAGAATTTTCCATTGGCACATTGAAGGTGTAAAATATTTTCTTTTTATTATATTATATATTTTTAAGAGTTAATATTATAATTTAATATTATAGTTAATATTATAATTTAATATTATAGTTAATATTATATATGTTCCTAACATAAAAACCTAGTCTTATAAAAAGCTATATAACACATATTTATTAGTGTTTCATATTTTTCAATATTATTATTTACAAAACGAAAGAAAATATGCAGCAATTTGTAAAAAAACATAGCAAATAAGATACTAGGCTTTGGAGTCAGACATTCCAACTGCATACTATTACTTGTCTGTCACTGAACAAGTTATTAAACTTCTTCAAGCTTAAATTTCCTCACTTGTGAAATGGGAATGAAGAACTGAAAAAAATAGTTTATGTGTAAGCTATTTAGCATAGTGTCTGTCATATGACAAAGTCTCAATAAAGAGTGAAATTAATAATCATTGTGTGATTGAGACACGTTAGCATTAGTAACTAGGATGATAATATCACATGGAGGAAAAGTATCAGAGTCCATACGTGTTATTTTTGTCTATCTTGTTCTATTATGAATCAATAACAGCAACTTACGGAATGACCATTCATGCTTTATCATGTGCATCTTACATCTATAGAATCTTTCCATGATATCTTTTGTTGTAAATAAATATTTATTGATGTAATTTATTATTTACTTGTAATAAGGCATTTAGAACTCATCATTACTATTGAAATGAAGCAACATTAGGGTTTTAAAATGCTCCTTTTTATGACATAGTCTATAAGGAAGGTCAAAAAAATAAGAAATTAATGACAATGAAATAAGTACCTGCACAATGATCCTATTAACTTATTATTTATGTCCATTGTAATTTTTCATTATTTACTTACTTAGACATAAGAAAGTGATTTCCCAAAGAAGACATTAAGGCACCAGCTGAAAACTAGAAGCACCCTCAAAATCCTCCCTTAAAGAAATTAGAATAAGAATTTTGAAGGAATTACTTACTGCTCATGAAGTTGCCTGACATGATATACATACTTATATTTTCGTATCATGTTCTGTCTCTCTCATGCTAAGTTTTCATTTCCTGCCCCAGAGATATTCAGGCTTCAAATTGTGCAGTTACAAGTGATGAAGTTCATTAATTAGTTTCAAAGACCATAAAATATTAAGTGGAAATCGGAGTGAGAAAATGAACAGAGATACAGTACATAGTAGCATGGACTAGAGTCTCTGAAAAGACTAGACTATTGTCTCTGAAATAAGGCCTGAGTTCAAACACTGGGTCTGGCACTTTAAATTTGTATGAGTTTGGGCTAGTTTTCACATCCCATAAATCTTAACTTCCTTATGCTTAAATGTGAATGTGGATAATAGGAATGCTCACATTGCAAGTTGGTTGTAAGGATTATAAGACAAAATGCCTGTAAAGTGGCTAACACCGAGCCTGGTGTACAGTGAACACTCACTGAATAAAAACTCACGATACTATTAGGGTGGCAGCAATAAATCTTTCCTCCCAATAAGAGAAATGCAAATGTTAGGGGCCACATAGAGCAAAACATATTGCAATTACTCAATGTAATATTCACACTGAAACAAAAAGAGACAGTTTCAGAGCAACTATTCTTGAAAGATGCCTTGTTTCTTTGATCCAGTCTCACATTTCCTCTAATAATTGATGAAGCATAATCTAAATTTCTATTAACTCCTTCTTTCCACTGTAGTCATATTTAGTAAATGAGTGCTCTTAAAAACTAATTTGATATTAATTTCATGGCTTCCACAAAGGAAATAGAGAAACTAATATTTATTTTGGATCAATGAGGAGTTTATTAGCCTTCTTTGAAGTGTGCTTTATAATAAAACTGAAATACATACAGAATTCTGCAAAATAAAACTTTTTAGCTCCACGATGTATTGAAGAAACCAAGGCTCAGTTGAAGCATTTTTATAAGGTAACATAGTAATAAATAAAAGTCTGAGTTCTTATAAAATAAATCATTACTTAAGGACAAAATGCATGGCTAATTCCAAGCTAATTAACTAACCAATTTTTCTGCTTTTCAATTCATTTGCTTTTTTTCCTACAAATGAATTGACCTGAAACAGTGATATCAAGTAAAAATGTCCTAAGTGACATGAAGAATTTAAAAACCTACTATTTTATCCAGGCAAGCATATCTCAATCCATAATGCAGATGAGATACTCAAAGACTCTAACTTAATTAATAAATATCTTTGGTACAGTAAGAATCTTAAAATATCAAAACCAGTGTGAATTACTGTGAAGTGGACTATTTGCAAGGACATCCAAAAATAATTAATAACCTCCTGAGGGTCTGGTATAAAAAGTATATAAATTCATTATACTTTGACTTCAAAACTTGGACTGAAATATAAATCTCAAAATCTATGGTATTTATGCAGTTAACTATTTGATTTTATTCACATTTAACACCCAGACTATGAATTTGTTGATGTAAAATAAGTTTCTCTTTAGATCATCAGCAATGTATATCCACAGACATTAATTAAAGATCAATCTTTTTCAAGCCAGTTGGTTAGACCCCTGGCATCCATTAACCATGTATTCCAGGTAATTACAAAAATTGACTGATAAGCCAATGAGGCAAACACTTTTATTAACCCCATTTTACAGATTAGTCACAGAGCATTAAGTAGTTTGTCCAAGGTCAAACAACTAGTATGTGGTGAACCAGAATTCAACTTAGGCAGTGCAGCCCCAGAGCTACTATTCTTTGTCACTGTATTGTGCTGCCTCTTATAGAGCAAATTGGAGCTAAAAATAATCTCAGACTGCCTGAGATAAAGTATTACAATGCTGTATATCTTGTACTGGTGAAATACTACATACTACAGATTCAGATATTAGAATATTCATAAAAGAAGTCATTTCAAAAACCAATTTTTCAACACACAGGTAGACCCCCAAAATCATAATGGTGTGAGGAAATGTATAAGACATGATGATTAAGTTTTAGTAGTCATTCACAAAACATAAACATACATATCTACACATACTCATGAGAATGCTCTTGCACTTACACACACACACACACACACACACACACACTATAATACTGGCATAAGCCCTGAGCTTATCAGTTCTCACAGTACTGAGTTATTTGAAGCAGTAGCTGAAGGAGAAAGAAGGCAGTTTTACGATCTGATAAAAACAAATAGTAAAGAAACGATGCTCTTTAAATAGTTTCCAAGGTAACAGGCTATGGACTTGGAATCTATAAATAGGGGCATTGAGGAGTCCAAGCTCAGGAAAAAGAAATTAATGCTACCATTTCATAAAAATGAATGTAAATTAAATGAAAAAAATTAAATCTGTCAGAAACAGAAAAAAGTTACAGAAATTGTATTTATGTTGATTACCTATGCATATTACAAATGTTACAAATCTATAATAGAGTTTTAAAATGAAGATATTAAAACATAGATTCATAAATTTAAATTTCTATAAATTTATTGATATAATTAAATATAACTTACATGCTTACATATATGATTGTCTTAATAATTAATATACATCTAATTAATTATAATACAGAAAGGTAATAGTGTTTAATAGGATGTCATTAATAGGCTTAGTATACATTTAATTAATCCTATATGTTTAAATTAAATATCATACACCTAATAAGAATTGAACGGGCAGTTAAATTTTCATTACTTTTACAGAAAGCAAACTTACTATTAAAAATGATCAAAGATGCAACTGCATTATGCTTGCAAATAAAACATAATAGAAATTACTAAAGCAAAACTATGCAATTAATTAATAAAGGATTACTACTTCTTTGTTTTCATTTTGTTTGCATACTATTAGAATTTATTTGCCACGATTCTAAAGAACCAACTTAAATGTAGCCACAAGTGTTTTTTCACCAATGCCTTCCACACAAAAAATGGTTCCCAAAAATTAGTATAAAGGGAATGGTAATATTCATCTCTTGTAGGGATATGTAGACTCAGGTTCTTTTTTATTTTTATTTTTTTATTTTAGAAAGAATGCCTTTCTTTGTCACCCAGGCTGAAATGCAGTGGCTTTATCATATGGTCATAGCTCACTGCAAATTTGAACTCCTGGACCCAAGCAATCCTCCGGCCTTAGCCTCCTAAGTAGCTAAGTACAGTTGTGTGCCACCAGACTCAGCTATTTTATTATTGTTTTTAATATAGCTGGGGTCTCACTGTTTTGTCAAGGCTGATCTTGAACACCTAGCCTCAAGCAATCATCCTGCCTTTGCCTCTTAAAGTACTGGGATTACAGACATGAACCACTGTTCTTGACGAGTTTTGAAACTAAGATTAGTTTTTAAACGTTTTTCATCTTTGTAATGAACTTCTGTTTTTGAAAGATTCACTTAGTCAACCAGTGAGTGCTGGGGACTGTTTCAGTTATGAACTGTAATAGAATGAAGCTTTACTAATTGTCTGGCGTGATATTCATAATCAGGTCTAGACATAATATTCTTCCACAGTTTCATCAGTTCATGCAAGGAAAATATGAGTTTTTATGCTCAACCATACCTAATAGAAAAAGCAAATAAACCTCTATATTTTTCATTATGAAAACATTTAAAATGCTTTCATCTTATGACTGTCAGAGCTAGTGTAACTACAAAAGAGCTTTCACGGTCAAACTATGCAGAAGAAAATATGAAAACTGAGTAATGGGTGGCAGGCTCAGGCAAAGTAACTAGCAAAATCACACTACCACATTCACTAATAGCTATATCACTTTTTCTGAATGTGAAGTATAACTCTCTCACATGCACAAATTATAATGAATGTAAAATTAAAAGAATACTTTAAGAATAAATCTCCATTATTCATAATTCTAAACTATATATTCCTTTGTTACTTGAAGAAATAAAAAATAAGTCTTCACTTGGGGGATTCATCATTATAATCCATGAAAATGAAATCATATTTATGAGTTATTTAAAAGAGTCAAATGGCATTTACATCATATCACAAGTGCATCTAGTTCAATTTAATTGCTGATTTGCAAGAGATTGAAATCCAGACATCGAGATAAAAATGCATAAATTCATATTCAAATGCAGTTTCTCATAGTAAAAAATGCATATGGCATAAACTTTAGATGGGAAATACTTTTTTAATAGCATCAGGACAAAATATGCAATGAGTTTCACAATATATTACATTATATTGTTTTCTCTTTTTAGAAAGGAAATATATGACATAATTGCATAATGAGGGGAAAATATTACATATACACAAAATTTGATATGAATTAATTTCCAAACACGTCTACCTTATCATTGTCTTCCGTTCACCATTTTCTCTATTTTATTATTACTTTCTTTCTTAATATTATTTTCCACACCCTTCTACTACAATGTATACTATCTGCAATTATTCTAAGAACCTTCTTTTAAGACTATTCTGGATTATACCTTCAAATTTTCTCCCACCCAGTGATTATCTTTTGACTTCTATTACTAAGGGTTAAGAGTATTATGTGTATGTATAATCCCAGAGTTTTTCTGGTAAGGATGAGCCTTACTGATGGACAAATTGTGCTTCACTAAGCAAAGTTTACACACAATGTATTCCAAATATGGTCTCAAACTTGCAGGGATATATCAGAAGGCAAAAATTCTTCAAATCAACAGGAGACTTTATATCCTACATTCAAGAAGGATGCCAAAAGCCAGAATGTCACCAGGGAAGATAAGAAACTACTCCTCTAGATTGATAAAAGGAGGTGAAACTTTACCATATTATAAGACCTAATATTGAGGTGCATGCTGGCTTCTGGGATAAATGTTCTAGTTAGAAAGAATAAACAAAGTTTCCTTTAATGATGTAACAGCATGTGGCCTAGAATACAATACAAAAATACCCCTCAAGGACAAAATACAATTTAGAGAAGTGATTTCTTTGGCTTACTTTTTTTTTCATTGTATTTTAGTGCTTGAGGGAATGGTATCAAGTCTTAAATTTACTTCAATTCTACCACTACTGATTGTCCAGGACTGGCACAATCTACTTCAATTGCTTATTATCTGACTATTCACTGAGGTTAGTTATGTCTAATTTATAGCAATAAGTTTTCCACTGTGTTATGTGAAGCCTTGGGTTTAACAAAGAAGTCTCTGGAGTTCCCACCAGAGAGGAAGATAAGGTGTGAAGAAGGAGGAGATCATGGGGAATTGAAGAACTCAACTTATATTCATTGTATATACTGGCTATCTATGTATTACTATTTTATTTTAAAAAGGCATACATTGCTTCTATAAAGAAAAAAATATGTTTTGTAATTGCTGTGCTAAAGTACAGTTTAATTTCATTATTGGGGTCTGATATAGGGATCATCTTCCTGAAAAAATGTTACGAAAAAACCATTTTTATTTGCATAACTCTCTTTGGATTGATTTTAAAATGGAGCAGATTTTTACTGACTTCCTTTACATAGAAGATGCTGTTAAAGTTGAAGGGTGTGTGTGAGTGTGTGTGTGTGTTTTAATGTGTATTCCTGCATATATAAACCACAAGTACATCTGATTCTACTAGAGTAACTGTATCAGTTTAATTCTTCCTAACTGCTGAGGAGTATTTCAGAACTGGAAGGAATCTTAGATGTTCAGTGGTGTCCAGCAAGTATAAATAAATTTAATTAAGTTCCAGTCAAGGGGGATGCTAGTAAAGATGGATTTTTTGGGGGGGATAATTCTTTGTTTGTCAGACACTATCTTATACACAACCAAGGTAGTTAATAATTCCTTAGGGTGACTGAAAAAAAATCTCATTTCCTACATTCCCCATTGATCTTTCTACTGGGGATATTAAACCCTCTAGTTTAGAATCACAGGTTATCATTTAAATTGAACATGGGCCAAAGCTCTAGGTTCCAAGTGCTGGCCTTTTCCCATTAAATAAGCACCTATAAAGTAATTCATAAATTAATAATTTAATATTTTGAGAATTTTTAATAATTTTATCCATTTGCCATGTGAATATTAAAACTAACTTATTACAAGTTACTTTCATGTAGCTGTAGTATATGTAGAGCACAGAAGCTTTTTTGAAAGCCTGGCTTTGTACTGTCTGTGAAATTACTTAATTTGCTTTTTTCTTCAAAATAAATGGCAATGATGTTTATGCTATAAACAATCTATTTTCCTACCTTGCTATAAGCAAATATTATTTCTAAATTTTTCAAAAATATATATATGGTGATTCTCAAATTTGTTTTCTAAAAGTGAAGACCAGGGTATGAATGTTAAGTATTGGAAGTCTGAGGTTTCCAAAAACTCAACAAACCTAGTTTAACGGATTAGAAATACATGGTTTCTGTACACTCCCAGGACAACTATTTTCAAACATAATGTATTTTCTTTGAGATTGATAGGAAATTGTAGATATTTCAGGTGAGAAAAGTTAAAATTTCTGTTTTGTACATACCTTATATGAAATGTAAGAGGAATTCCAAGTACATCTGCCATTAAAAATATTTTTATCATTGAGTTACATATTTTCTATCTCAGATAATGATATATGCCAAAGGGTCATTTAACATTAGAAATTCAATAAAACATAAGGACATGTATTAGCATGTTTATAAAATATAATCTCTATTTTATAAATTAGAGAAAAACTCTAGGTTTACAGTTACACTAAGGATTTTTGGTGGATGCCCTAAAAGATGGTGACATTCACCAATGTGAATAAAAAAATGGTGATTAGAGACTTTGAGGCAATACTCTCCTTGCATTACACACAGACCTGTCTACACAAGATTGATATGGCAGAATTGAGAGTAAACCCTTAAGCTAAAATGCAAAATCAACCATCATTTTCTCTAACTAACTTCATTTTGTTCTGGAAATTTTTATTTCCAATGATAAGGGGGCACACAGGGAATCTGGGAGTACGGATAGAAAACCAACCAAAGGCAAATTGCTGAGTAGACTTGCCAAGTTTATTATCTTCCAATTTAAAACTGTCAGTTTGTTGTTTATATTAAATCAATTGAAAGTTCAAGCTCCCTGGTAACAAGGTGGCCATTTATTGTCCAAATGTATAGCTTTGCTAAAGTAAAGACACTACTTGATTTATAGCAGGTGAAAATTAGGAAAAATGAATATGTGGATTCCATCTTTTAGGTGTGCTTTTCCCCTCTAAGGGAACTTCCTGTTCCTCCATTTTCCAAATATAGAATCTGAGTATAGAATGAAGCAGATTTACCATTGTGGAAGTAAAGAGAGGGGCTTCTGGTTTGGCTCCCATGCTGTCTCTAAGTTCTTACATGCTACAATGAGATGCCATTCATCCTGTATGGCAATGGGTACCTGAGGGTTAATGTAAGTGGTGCCACTTGGATCTTTTGAAGCATTTTGCTGTAGTCTACACTTTTGTCTAATCCAGGCACCTTTTGTCTTAGTTGTAGCACTGAAGAAATTCTGGATTCTCATACACATCAAAAAAAGGTGATAGTAGCAGTTAATTCTAAGGAAACAGATTTTTTTTTTTTTTTTTTGGTTGATGTTTTTTAAATTCAGATGTTCTCTTCTTATTCTTGTAAACTTCCCTGTCCAGGACCAGAAAGGCTTTCTCCATTTCTGCCTTTTAAATTACATCCATGATTCAAATAAAACTGAATGAGAAGCTACATTTCAGCTTCTTGAATGGCTGCTCATTCAGTCTATAGTCCCAAATTAAAACTGAGTTGACTACCATATATGCATGATAGAGTGACCGTATAGCAAATAGCACAGAGTTGTCACTTAAGTCCATATAATTTTATTTTTACCAGAAAATTATATTTCTGAAGAGACCATTCAGGTAATGAAGTAATTAGAGAAATACATGGGGGACAGACATGAAAATTACAGTATTTGCCTTCTAAAAGGAAGAGACTACACTCAAGATATCTGCAACCACCAAAGCTAAGGATTAAAAAGACCACCCACCAATTATCTTTGCTGAAGTTTGATGACAAATTGATATAAGTGGATTTTCCTAGCTCCACCACAAATTGTAAGATTCTACCATCATTGTATTCTTTATATTTGGCTTGAAATAGTAAATGTGAAAATATGGTGCCTGGCAGGGACTAATTATTCAAAAAGTGTTTGTTTTTATATTTTCTATATTTTCTCTCCCATCTATCTAACCACCTATGCATCCCTCTAACTATTCTACCTTTGATTTTCTTTCTCATTTTGCCTAACCATGCACTTCTATCTTCAATTTGCTCAACTAAGAAATTCAAGGCCATCCAAGAGAATTGTATTATCTCATCCTCAACTCAAAATATACTTTTTTACCTCTAATTTCTTCTCCTTTGCCCATTTTATCTCAGAGGAAGATAAAGCAGTTTCTTTTCCATTTTTCTTCCCTTAAAAACGTTTCTCTCATGCAAGGCCTTGTTCAAATAATAGATGCTCTGTAATTCTGTACCCATCTCCCTCCTTTCTTGATTTCCCATTTTATAGTTAACCATCATTTTTTGAATTCTTAGAAAAAGTGCACCATCGCCAGGTGCAGTGGCTCAAGCCTGTAATCCCAGCACTTTGGGAGGCGGAGGCGGGCAGATCACGAGGTCAGGAGATCGAGACCATCTTGGCTAACACGGTGAAACCCCGTCTCTACTAAAAATACAAAAAATTAGCCGGGCGTGGTGGCGGGCACCTGTAGTCCCAGCTACTCGGAGGCTGAGGCGGGAGAATGGCATGAACCCAGGAGGCGGAGCTTGCAGTGAGCCGAGATCGCGCCACTGCACTCCAGCCTGGGCGACACAGCCAGACTCCGTCTCAAAAAAAAAAGAAAAGAACAAGTGCACCATCATTGTACTAACTTTCTTTTTTCCTAATACCATTGTATTACATAGCTGAAACCATTACTAAATTGTACAATCTTTGAATTAAAAGATAATTTATCCCTTTAATTTGACTATTAGTGTTTAGTAGACTTTGGATATTGAGGATACTCAGTTGATCTTTGGGCTGAATGATGATGATGATGATGCAGTCAACGCACCTTATTACCATTTAAATTGCCACATCCCTGTACCTCCAAGTGAAGGATCTCAGCTGGTTTTTCCCACACATCTAAAATGTAAACCTGCCTTTTATCATTTATCTCCTTTAGATTAATTCATAAATTAAGAAACACATCAGAATCTTTTGTTATAATAGTATTATACAAAGAGAAAAATTTAAGTTCTTCATGCCCAGAAAAGATAAATATATTTATAAACTTGAAACAAAATAGAAAGGGTGTGTGGGATGATGTCATCAACCTGCTTGGGTCTGCTTCTGGGCAGGCATGGCTGGGAATTAAGCTAATGTGGTAAATGGAACACATGTATTCCAGGCAAGGTGGCAAAATGGAACTTAGATCACTGTTTCACATAACAGAATAGGTGGAATTCTGTTGCCTGGGAATAAACCTTATAAAAAGCTGCCCAAGTAGGGATCCAAGAAAACAAAAAGATATTTGACTGACCAGAAACTAATCAAAGTTGCCTGTTCTACAAAAAAAAAAAAAAAAAAAAAAAAAAAAAAAAAAAAAAAAAAAAAAAAGAAAGAAAGAAAAAGAAAAAATGGGAGGGTAATGGTTAATTTGTTACTTCAGTGCTTATACTTTTAAGAACCATAATTTTTATTTTTTGCTATATGCTCTGTTTATTTTCTTACAACGAATACAAATCTTTTAAATGACTCCATGTGGCATTATAACTGTTTCATAAAACCATGATTAAGCTGTATTAGAAACCTGAAACATCTTATTAGATATTTAGAAATCCAAATGATCCAAATGAGGCAAGTCTAGAAATCCTAATATTATACAAGTATATACATCATATCCTTAAAAAGTTCTGCAACGTGCATACTTTGGTGGCACATAGTAATGAAATAAGAAATATTACTGACTTATTAATAGTTTAAGGATTGTTGGTTGTACAATCTGTTATAAAGACAAGAGCAAAGGTTGTAAAAATTCTTAAATTAGCCATAATACTGCTCTGATATTCCTCCTCTGCTTTTCAAACTCTTCTAACACTAACAAAAAATACTTTATAAATCTAAGAAACTCCAATTCTACTGAGGAATCTCTAAAATATTACTTCCCTCAAAAAAGAGCTCTCCCTTTTCTCTCAGACTCAAGAAACGCAGTTGGAAAAGTAAAATGGTAAAACATTTTTCCTTCATCCCACTGGAAAGAATCATTTTTACTCTTCAAATTATCTTAAAATATTTCCAAAAGTATTTGCTCTTTCAACAGCCTCAGAAGCTCTGTGTTTTGGGAGGGTATGGGCTATAACGGGGAGTGGAAGAGCATTATGTAGAATGCAGGCCTCAGTTCCTTATCCATTCATTTTCTTCTGCCTGACATGTTTCCTCATCCGCTCACCAGCATCCTTTCAAAAAAATGTTAAATGTCCCTCCTTCAAATAAACCCCTCTGACAACTGAAACAAATCTAAGCCTCCAGTTACCTACTCTCCTGCCAAATGCACTTCTCCTCCACAGAAGTCGCCACAGCTTCAATTGGTTCTCGTTTGTGAAATAACTGGCTCTCTTTCCCATGCCGTACTCTCGGCTGCAGCAGGACAGAGACTAAGCGCTCGCTGCTGCACCTGATGCTGAGCAGCAACTCAATGAATATTTGATGAGTGAATAAATAGAAGGTAAAATATTTATGGGTTTAACATATAGAGAATGTCTAACTTAGACAAGTCACACTTTTTTGTGTCCCTCTATCACCGAGGTGAAGGGGGAGTGCAAGCTAGAAGAACCAGCTTCACCAACAGACTTTACCAAGTTAGAGCTCTTTCATGGAGTATAAGCACATTCCTCCCACAGCAATCCAAAGCGAACCCTGGACAACCTCACCTCCATCAAGAGGGATTAAGAGGGAGTCATTTATTCTTAACCACTTCTGGCATTCAGCAAATGTCCTTCCATGCTCAGTCTCTTCTGTGAACATGCTACTCATCTTCCACCTTTAACAGGTAAGTTCTGAAGATGGTGCTTCCTCCACCATCCTTTGCAGCAGTAGCTATTTGTTTCAATCTCATGGAATATTGACTCTCTTTTTCTGTCATTGCCCTTTTCTCACCATTTTCCTCTATTCCTCTCTAAACTCTAACATTATTTAAAATCTCATGTTTTCAGGTCATAGCCTAGGCATTGCCATTACTAAAAACTGCAACTCTTCCATAATAGTTTCCTGTAGTCCACTCTCTGACAACTACTTCCTATTTTTCCAACCATCTTTCAATCCTAAAACTTTCTTGCTTTCTCTTACCCTTTGTTTTCTATCATACTAACTGAATTTGGGAGCATAAAACTGACTTGTTCCTGTTTGTTTTTTACTATGCAGAAAACTGTTTATATGATAACTGGATATAATAATTGGTTGACAATAAGATATGTTATCCAAAACTGATCATGGAAAGTGGGGTATTGTGGCTCATGATTAGTATAACATATAGAGATAGGAACAAAATAGCAGTTGAGAAATACCCATTTATGTGCCATTAAGAAGTATTAGAAACTGGGGGAGAGGAAAGATTTAAAGGTAGCAGCTTATGTTGCAAAATAATTATCATTTATTTATTGTTAGTAAATACAGCTTTTCTATTATTAGTAATAATTCTTAATTATTAGCAAATAATTCTAAATATTATATACATAGCTTTTATAAAACTGAGCTGATTATTATTTATAACCCACTGACATTGTTTAATTCAACTACTTTTTCATAATATTTCTATGGTTGTAGGTATATCAGCAATTCTACCAGAAAAAAAATACAGGGAAATTGGCTTTTATATTACAACTTCCTTCTGTCAGAAACTGCCAGATTGCTTCAAATGTATGACACAAGATATTAAAGATACAATGATTATAAGGTGAGTAATGTTCAAGGAGAAAAAAAGTACGATGAATAGTACCCAACAGCTGCCAATCAGAATTAAATGATATGATGAGGTTACTGCCTGACAGTCAAGAAAAGGACAACTCAATAGCAATTATATTACTATACTTAGTCATTTCATAACAAATGCCATTTTATAGTTCCAGATCATCCATCGCAGAGATGTGGATATATTATTCTTAAAACTCTTTATAATTAGATATGGAAATGTATAATTAAGTGCACATAACAACTGTCAGTTCCCTGATGAAGAGACCCCTCCCCTGCCTTTAATCTTGAAACACCTGTGATATACAGACTTTTAACCTATCAAGTATGATCCATAACACACTGACATCCAAGACATACTCTGCATGAAGATCAGAAGCCACCTGGTAGCTAGGCTTATGGACTTAGTCTCTGACAATAGAAATATGTGAGGCTCAGGAAAAAACCTTCTATCAGGCAGGAATGTAACCATCATGGTTTTAAGATTTTTTACATCCAGATTATAATTTAAATCACTTTTTTTCTTCTACAAGTAAACATATGGATTGCTGCATCTAACTCACAAGAATAACTTTGTTCAGTCCATTTCAAGTATGTTTGTCATATAGTCCACCTCCAGGAAAGTTTCTCGAGGAGCTTTATTTAGTAGGTGTCATTTTCTAAATAGAGTATTTCTAGGAAAGAAACCAAAACAAACCAAATAAAATAAGTGCCATGAGAAAAGGCTTAGAGGACTGTGTGGAAGAGGTGGGATGCCTGAGAGGACGAAGCATGCAGGCTCTAGAAGTCTTCCAATAAAATCTCCCTTCCAGAAAATCCTTCATGGAAGCAGAGTTGGTCAACAGCCTCCAGCACCTTGGGGTCCACAATGGCTTTTACTCCAAAGTCACACATCCTATGCTCTACTCACAGCCAATGACTAAATGTGGTGAGGTCTATAAATCTGGGCTATGCCTGCCTGATGTGGGATTTTTCCAAGGAGTAACATTTGCCTGGGAACTCCACATTGGTCTGGCTGAGGCTTTTGCAGAATGCCCGTGTAGTCACGAGTTTCCTACCAAATATCCTTTCCTTCCTTATCTCCTTTCACACATGTCAGGGCTAAATTGCTGTCTGAAGGCATGCTTTGCCTACTTCTTCTTCCTTCCCTTCTTCTTTATCCCTCATAAATACATCTTGGTATCTCTAATTCCATCTTGGCATCTGCTTCACAAAAGACTCAAACTCATAACATAACATAACATAACATAACATAACATAACATAACATAACATAACATAACATAACCACTAATAAATAGGTATACCCTACATTCTACTTATTTCCTATTATACTCTCTCTTGTAAAAAAAAAAAAAAATCCCTCTCCTATTTAGTTCACATCATATGGCTTTATAAATTCCTGTGTCACTTCATTACTGTCACTACCTACTTGCCTGGCTACTTCCTCACTCATTTAAGTCGCTGGTACCTGTGTCATCACGTTTTCCACTCCAATTTTTTATTTGATACTTTGACAATTACATGTACACATGGACAGCTAGCTAAAGGCTTAACTTCTTTATCTTCTGCAAAATTTTCCCCCACTATTCCGCGGCAACCCCCACTCTTCAGTAAGTCATTCCACTGCACAACTAAAAATTCTGTCCTCTTACTTATCTATTTGGTTTATCCCACTACAGGTTTTTTTTTTTTTTCCAATGAAAATTCTATCCACCAGACTTTTTCTCTTCTCTGTGCCTCCTCTATTTTCTAATATCACTTACCTCTATTGTAAATCCATATTCCACAGACCATCTTTTTTTCTTTTTTAAGAGACAGGGTGTCTCTTTGTCACCTAGGTTGGAGTACAGTGGTGGCATGATCATAGCTCACTGTAGCCTCAAACTCCTGGGCTCAAGCGATTATCCTGCCTCAGCCTCTCAAGTAGCTGGGAATGCAAGTGTGTTCCCATTCCTGGCTAATATTTTTATAGAGACAGGATTTCTCTGTGTTGTCCAGGCTTGTCTCGAAATCCTGGGGTCAAGTGATCTTCTCTCCTCAGTCCCAGAAAGTGCTGGGTTTACAGGCATGAGCCACCACACCCAGATGTACAGAACACTTTTAAATTGCCTTTTTTTTTTTTTTTTCCAGTAGCCTAAATTCCTGGGCTTTGTTATCCTGTTGTCACACCCATCTAAACAATCTAGAAAAAATATAGCCCTTTATTCCATGAGTATATTTAAGCTATTCAATTCCACTGAGAAAAATATGTTACATAACAGAAGATAAATTTCTTCAGTGGTCTCCAATTTCCACTGAGTGTTCAAAATTGCCCTGCAATTTTACTGTTACCCAATGAGTTCATCTCCCATTTCTCACTGTAGATCTTTAAACACTTTCCATTTCCTGAAATGTCAGATCTTGCTACCTTTCCCTTCACTTTGACCTCTTTTTCCTCCTCTCTTTCCTGTATAATGACAGACCCCTCTACCCCTACCCTCCATCCAAAACTAAATGATTTTGGTTTTGTATATCATCCTCTTCAATTTTCTCAGGGATGTTATGCTATCAATTATTCTCTGTCGTTATCGTTTTTAAATCTCTTTTGTCCTTGCTTTCATAATTTAACTCAAAAGAAAAATAGATTAAATAGATGGCTGTTGAATGGATGGATGGATGGATAGATAGATAGATAGATAGATAGATAGATAGATAGATAGATAGATAGATAGAATAACTGTTTACAAATAAATGGCCTAAAAACTACCCAACTTCACATGCCCACCTTGACCTTCATTTTTGGCACTCTCTGTATTTTTCCACTCTTAGGCATTTAGTCAAATGGTGTTTTCACACATGCTGTTTCTATTTCCTCAACTCCAGTTTCTCCTCACTCACCTCAGATTGGGCTTCTGGAATGAATTCCACATCAGAAAGTCCAATGGATTCCTCTTTATCCTTGTCTTGCTTGACATTTCAGCAAGACGTAACATTGTTGATCACAACACTTTTTTTAGAACAAGCCCCTTTCTTGGTTTCCGTGACATCATACTCCACATTACCTATGCATTTGGCTGCTCTCTCTCAATCTCCTTTTTTGGGTTATTTTCCCATGAAATCCTGGCGAATTAAGTGCCACAGGCCACTGACTAAACACCTGTCTCTTCACCCTACACTTCCCTAGGTGATTTCATCTATTCCCAAGATTTAGATTTCTTGAGTTAACAACATTAAACCTAATCTCTCTAGTCCCATATTCTTATATTCTTACTAGATATCTCTGTGTGGAGGGCTCATAGGCATTTCAAAGTTAACAGACCCCAAACTGAAATTACGATTTTTCTCTACTATTTTTATTTTTGTGGTTCTATAACTCACTCTGTGGAACCAAAAACTCATCCTTGACTTCTTCCTTTTTTGTGCCTCCTATATAAAAGAAAGAAACAGAATAATCAGCACTATTCTTTTCACATTTGAATATTTCTATATAAGATTTTGATTGTTCTGAATCCAACCTTACCCTACAATTTACCCTTAAATTTTACATGACTCTATTTTTGTTTAAAGTTTTAGTTAAATTCAATTAGATTTTTAAATAAAATCATCTTGAGCTTCCCAGTTTGACTGATTAACTGTTTTATATAATGCCCTCTTATATATTGCTATGATGGTTAGTTTATGTATCAACCTGGCTAGATTAGTACCCAGCTATCTAATCAAACACTAATCTAATCTTGAAGCTATTTTGTATGTGTGGCTAACATCTGCAATCAATTGACTCTAAGTAAAGGAGATTTTCCTCAATGATGTGGATGAGCTTCATCCAATCAGTTGAAAGGCATCGAGAGCAAAATGTAAGATTTATCAGAAAAGAAATTCTTCCTCAATACTGTAACTCTCCCCTGCCTGAGTTGCCAGCCTGCTGATTTGCCTACAGGTTGAGACTTTCCAAAGTCCCTATAATTGTGTGAGCCAATTCTTTAAATTAAATGTCTTTATGTGTGTGTATGTTCTGTTTTTCTGTAGAACCTTGACTAATGCAGTTTTTATAGCACCCACCACATTTTTAGCTAGCATTCAACATATGCCTAATAGTAGCTTAATATTTGTCTTCTCTATGATACCATAACCTCAAGGAGGGCAGGATATATATCTATTATTGATCAATTTCCATAGAATCTTGCATATTTTCTCGCATATGTAGTACATACTCAAAAATTATTTTTAAATAAAGTATAAAAGATTTTGCATGTCTTTTTTTTTTGTTTTGATACTTTATGATATTCCTTGGTATTATTTACATTTTATAAAATGCATTTTTATTCACAATTATTTATTAAAAGACAAGTTGGCTAAATTTCCCTAGACACAAGTAGTTAAATTTGTATAGTAGAGAGTCTATTATTAAAAATAACTTTCAGAATTTAGAAGTAATATAATTTAATAAAGCATATGTTGATTGCCAATTTAAAGGGATCAATTGTATGAGTCATATAAATTAGTATATCCAAATGTATATTTCCTCTTGATACGTTAGACTATATGTTAGACTAAACTGTATTGGGAAGGTTGAGCACTTGTAAGACCTCTCCAGAGCCTTTGATATGTTATTGGGCATTGTAATTCACTGCATTGAGATGTGCTATACAATGCATCATTTCTCACACTTATTTGATCACAATAATGCTTTTAGTTCATACTGTATCTGAAGGTAATAGGGTTCCAAAGAATGCACTTTGAGTAACAGTCATGATTGGATGATTTAAATGTTATTTAGGGCAATTTTCCCCCAACACTTGAAAATATTATCACATTCCTGATTCTTTAAAATTATTATTTAATATTAATAACTTTATAGTTGGTAGTATGTTTAAAACAAGATCTAAAAGAAAACATCTTGAGGTTCATAAAGATTTCAAAAAATCATAGTGATTCTAAATTTCTGAGGAAAAGACAGTAAAAAACTTTCTCCTGAAAGGTTAAGGTAGTGAGTATCTTTCTATGTCTTGCATTGTAAGTTTTAATGTATCTTTCACTGTAGAAGATCTTTACGTTCTTGCATTTTTTTGATATTATTGAGATTGAGTGTTTATAATGTATACTTACAACTATAGTTGTAAATGTATTTAAAAGTGGTGCCATTTATTAAGGAGTTATTGCTTTGAAATTTTAGTGTTTAGAAACATTACTTCAAGTGCTTGCTAAAAATAGTGAATTCTAGATCCAACTCTAGAATTTTTGATACTGTAAATCAGAAAAATGGCTCAGATCATACATTTTTAAAAAGTCTTTCAGATGCTTTTTCAGTTGCTAAAGTTTTTAGGCCCCATTATGCCTGAGAGATAGGTCATATTTCTATTTGTAACACTGGCTCACTAGTTTCATGATTAAACTCTGGGCAGAGTTAGCTGCTACTAGACACAGAAAAGCATATTAGATTTTGGAGTTCAGAGAGCCAAAGTGATCGTAAGCAAAAAGAACAAAGCTTGAGGCATCACATTACCTGGCTTCAAACTAAACTATAAGGTTACAATAATCAAAACAGCATGGTACTGGTACAAAAACAGACACATAGATCGATGGAACAGACTAGAGAACACATAAATAAAACCACACACCTAAAACCATCTGATCTTCAACAAAGCTGACAAAAACAAGCCATGGGAAAGGGACTCTTAATTCAAGAAATGGTGCAGGGATAACTGGCTAGCCATGTGCAGAAGAATAAAACCGTACTCCTAACTTTCACCATATATAAAAATCAACCCAAGATTAATTACAGATTTAAATATAAGACTTTCGACTACAAAAATCTTAGAAGAAAACCTAGGAAATACCCTTCTTGACACTGACCTTGTTAAATAATTTTTGGCCCAGTCCCCAAAAGCAATTGCAATAAAAGTAGGACCAAATTAAAGAAACTATTGACAGAGTAAACAGACAACCCACAGAGTAGAAGAAAACATTCACAAACTGCATGCAACAAAGGTCAAATATCCAGAATCCATAAGGAATTAAAATAAATCAACAAACAATAAACAGATAACATCATTACAAAGTGAGCAAAGGACATGAACAGATACTGCTCAAAAGAAGATGTACAAGCAGAAAATGAACATGAAAAAATGATCCTTACCACTACTCATCAGAGAAATGTAAATCAAAACCACAATAAGATACCATCTCACACCCATCAGAATGGGGATTATTAAAAAGACAAAAAACAACGATGCTGGTGAGGCTTGGGAGAAATGGAAATGCTTATACACTGTTCGTGAGAATGTAAATTATTAATATTTCAGCCACTGTGGAAAGCAGTTTGGAGATTACTCAAAAAACTTAAAAACAGAACTACCTTTCAACCCAGCAATCCCATTATTGGGTATATATCCAAAAGAAAATAAATCATTCTACCAAAAAGACACATGCACTCATACACTCATCACAGTGCTATTCACAATAGCAAAGACATAGAATCAACACAGATGCCAATCAACTGTGGAATGGATAAAGAAAATATGGTACATATACACCTTGGAATACTATGATGCCATAAAAAGAACAAAATCATGTCCTTTGCAGCAACATGCATGCAGCTGGAGGCCATAATCCTCGGTGAATTAATGCAAGAACATAAAGCCAAATATTATATGTTCTCACCATTGACTGAGAGTACACATGGTCATAAAATGGGAATAACAGACACTGTGGACTACTAGAAGGGGAAGGAAAGGAGACAGGAAATGGGTGAAAAACTACCTATTGTATAATATTCTCAATACCTGGGTGACAGGATCATACCCCAAACCTCAGTTACAATTAAAACTATCTGTATCTATCACTGAATAAAAGTCACACAATATACTCATGTAACAGATCTGCACATGTATCCTCTGTATCTAAAATAAAAGTTGAAATTATAGAAATAAAAGAAAAAAATTAAGAATTTTTGAGGGATGTTTAGAAAATTACCTTGATATGCCCACATAACAGAATATTTCCAAGGGAGAATGCATTTTCCATTCTATCCCATATCATCTCCCACTGGGAGTACCTATTCTTAAATATATGGAAACACAATACTGCCTTGGTTTACAGATGTTACACTGGTGTTTCAAAATAAAATGTTTACAAGAAGATTGCTTTATTTTCTCTTAATATAAACACATATATCACTGTTGCAGAAATACATTTTTGTTAAAATTAGAAAAATGGTTGTAAAACTAAAGAATATAACAGCAGGAGTACTTTTTAGCTAATAAAATATATTTGAAATAAGAAAAATGTTTACATATGTGAATACATCTCATTGATTTTCTGTTTAATTTGATCTACAAATATTTTCCAATTTGTGAAACATCTTCGAAATTCACAACTTTTTCTAAAATCTAGGAGTACAAATACCAAAGAGAATTTGAAACACACAGCAAGAAATGCAGTGATGAATACCATGGAGATCATCTGCCTTTCCTACAGCTCCCATTATGCCAAAATAATGCTGAGCTTCTGGAATTATATTTGCCCTTATAAAAAATAGAAGATTAATTGACAATGATTGTCATTTGTGTCATCTGTATATGCCTTCATTTCTGCAAAATTAGTTTTTTCAACTTAAACTCAAATTCAGATAGGAGGTGGGACTTGACTCAGGGGGCAGGACTCAACTACAGAGATGGGGCTCAGACATTAGACAAAATTGAGGAACAGCTAAATACAATTGC
This sequence comes from Piliocolobus tephrosceles, assembly GCF_002776525.5. NCBI lineage: Eukaryota > Metazoa > Chordata > Mammalia > Primates > Cercopithecidae > Piliocolobus > Piliocolobus tephrosceles. The sequence goes on from NC_045438.1 coordinate 70,319,854, forward strand.
AGACTGTATTTGCAGAAGGAATGTTTACAGATGTGAACATCTGTAAATATTGGGATGGGGCATTAGCTTTACATAAGACATGTCCACCAGTGTGCCATGTCATTTACCCTTGCCAGAACAGCACTCAGATGTTACTCCTTCTTTAAAGAACATGACAATGACCTGATGACTTGAAAATTACCACTCCTGTCCTAGAAGTGTCTGCACAATCCACCATTTAATTTGCATATAATAAAAAGTGGGTATAAATATGGCGGCCAAAGTGCCTCTGAGCTGCTACTCTAGGCACACTGCCTGTGGGGTTGCCCTGGTCTGCAAGGAGCAATACCCGTACAGCTGCTGTATACTGCCACTTCAAAAATTTGCTGTCTCATAATACTGGCTTGCCTAAATTCTTTCCTGGGTGAAGGCAAGAACCATCCTGAGCCAAGCCCAAATTTTAGGGCTTACTTGCCCTAAATTAAAATATTGAAACGGCTTGAGGTGACCACATTTTTGCCCCAAAAATCCTAGAGAAAAAAATCATTTCTCTGGCCCTTTGGCATTAGATTTGATTGACTGGCTTATTTTCTAATTTATTAATGAATTCAACATATTTTTATTGAGATAAATCTCTGTGTACAAGGTTTCAAACACCAAAAAAGGGGCATAAAGGGCTGTAGATATAAAAATAGGAATGTGATTTCAGTGGGATTGTTCTAACAAGACTTTAAAAAGTGCTGATAAAATTGAAATAGGTGAGATGGTTGAGAACATTATAGGAAAAAGAGACAGAGCTACACATGCAGAACACACTCTCCAAGTCATATAATAAATTGAAGACAGTAAAAACAAGAGGGTTAATATGGTGGTTTTAAGCCTAGAGCCATTAGTATAACTCCAAGTCTTTCATAGACAATTTGCAAACCAAGCAATTGCTGGTCAAACTCGTATGTTTCTCCTTATGATTACACCAATTTATGTTTTACTTGGACTTATCTAAGACACACAATCCTATATATGTAGTCATTGGCATTTCATCTACAAAGATTAATGTGCTGGATTAAATATTATGCATTAAGACTAAAAGTATATCCTATGAAGAAACAAATAATTCTATTAGTGAACAAAAATTATCATTTCAGAGATTATTGTTTCATATGCTCTATCATAGCTTTCAAACAGTGGCAATTGTCTCAATATTACTCCCTTACTCTTTGTTATTTTTATGAGTTGAAATCAATTATTTGAAGTCAATGTTCATATTTTCATAGGCCTTTCTCTTAAAAAGTAACAAGTGAAAATTTGGGGGAAAGTGAACATGAAATTAAAAGTAAGCCACTGAGAAATCACATAAATTTAAATAGGCTATAGAACAGATATTTTGAAGCTATACAAATTCAAATATTTTATCATTGAACTAAAAATTGCATAAACATAACTTCTAGCATACTTTCACTATTCATATTTTAAGAAAAATTCTTCTTCAAATGCATTCTGTGTAGAATATTAATATAATAGCTGTTTGCCACCCACAATCATGCATTTAAAAAATACACAACCCCACTCTTCTTTCCAACAGTTAGAAATTATATATGGTTCATTTTATTTTCAAATTATATTTTTGTTCCATATCTTTTATAACATGTTATTCTAAGGAAATATATTTTATGCTTGTAAGTATTTTATTCAATCACTTTATTATAATTCAAGATATGTTTACATAGCATTAAGATTAAATATTACTTAAAATTTATTGTCATGAGTCTTTAATGTTTAAAACATTCTTCTCTATTGAGTTACAATTAAAACTATTTTTAGCCTACAATTGAATAAATGCATTTGTTGTTATGAACAGTTAATAAATTTATATTGGAAAGGCATCTATTATGAAGATAAGGGGTGGGTTTACAGAATCCTCATTATAGAAGTCTTCTTAAACATCAAGACTTCTAATTAATAATTTTGTGTATGCCACAGAGATTTGTTCCCCTCAGACATTTTTGATGAGTGGATGAAAGTGTGATTTATTTTTACTAAATTCAAGAAGTGCAAGTGTGAAAGGAAAGTGAGAAGATAAGGCTAACATACTTTATGTATGTATCTTTATGTTCTCAGGCAAATTAATGTGAAGAAACAAATCTTGAGACTGAGGATCTAGAAATATTAAAATGATTGTTTCATATTGTAGAGTGCTGGATATTACCTGCACATTCTCCGGGGATTGGCTGATTCCATAATGATATGCTCCTTTGACCGACCTTCTATTGACCAGACTAGTAGCAATTTTGTAGAAGTAGAAGCTGTCATGTAAAAAACTGACACTAACGCAAATTATTCTTGTTAATAGAAATGCAAATTTGTTTTATTCAGTTAAAAAAAATTGCTTTAACTCTGTAGGAAACATAACTCCTAAACATCTTTTTTATCACATATAAAGAGTTTTAAGAAGCTTTGCATCTATTAGCAAATGCATTTCAGCATTCCTGATTGTGTGTACCTATGTGTGTATGTGTCCTTAAAATTTTCCTTTGAACCATAATTAATAATTGAATAAAATTTTCAACAAGTGTTCAGTTTATATTTGCATAAGATTCATGGATTTTTTTAACTTTTGAAAATTATACTTTATTGTTTCACTTAACAGAGCCGAATAAGTTGTATTACTGGACAAGGGCACATCCAACGATCTTTGAGTGAAGTCACATCTTTTCTAACTCTCAGAGAGAATCTCAAGCATCAATAGAACTTTAATTTTTCTGACTCTCCAGTTCTTTCTTCCTCCTATTTCTCCTACTGTTTATATGGTGGGAGGTGGGAGGGGTTGTTGGTTTGTTGTTTTGATTTTTATTTCTAGATCTTGTTGGAGCATAAATTATCCCCATTAGTGACAGCAATGACTAAAATTTTTTTTTTTCTGTTCTGACCATTTGGTAATTTCTATGAGACGAATAATGAAACTCTATTCGCTATTGGGTTAAACATGAGTGAGATTCTGGTTTGTTGGCTTGTTGTTTGTTTACCTGTTTGCATAGATCTCAAATCAACTGGGAAAGTGTTCCATGCCCACTGGGAAAGGAAAACGCCTGATATCTGGACCAGAAAATTTTGGGTTTTCGTGTTCACTTTTGACCCGTGACTGAGGTATACGTTGTCTTTGTGATTATGCAACTGTGTTTGAAATTGAGAAAGGTCTTCACTTCTATCTCCAGAGGATAAAAGTATGTTAAATTGTAGCATCTCTTAAGCTAAAGAATCACTGTTTTAATTTGTTTATTTTAAAAAAGTTCTTATGTAAATTGAATATTCTCAAGTACATAGAATTTTTAAAAAGAATTTCTAATACATTAATTGTGATAACCTCTAAAAAAATTCCCAAAGGCATTTTCTATAAAATATCAAATCATACCTGGTTTAATAATGATTTAAAGAAGAAAACCAGTTATATGACTTTATATGAAGTATCAGTGTTAAGTAATATACAAGTAGGCAATTTGATTTTTATAAGATTTAGGTTTGATTCCTCACAAAAAGTCTATTTAATCTGAATTCCTGAAAGTTTGTATAGTAGGTTACTAATAAAATAAAAATATATTTCTGTAAAAATGTTTAATATTATAAAAATATATTTTAAAGAAGTTGAATCATAATTCTCTCAATCTTTTTATTTCAACAATAATTTTGTTTTATAGTTTGTCAACTTGAACAAAATTTTCAAGATCTTTAGGTAACTTAAAACTTAGCCTAATATTACATTGAGTTACTTATCATGGAATACATAAGTAATATTGCAATAAAATACTAGAAATTATTGATTACCAAGCATAAAATTAAGTTTATTCTTATTGTGTACAAAACATGAGTACATATAATAAGTACTGGAGAATATAAAAGAGGAAATTATATTTGCCTTGGATTATAAAACTTAGCTAAAAACCAACCATTAAATTGTTAATATTTTCTCAGTTTGCTCAGTTTTGATGGATTTTTTGGTAAGATATCCTATCACAATTTCAGGACACAGCTCAGAGCAAGTGAGGAGGGGATGAGCCTGTCAAATATTGTCCCTCTTCCTTCATCCACTGAATCATTTATGCATCGACAATTTCTTGAGCACCTATCACAGGCCATTGATTGCATTATGTGCTCAGGGGAAACAGATGACTAGAACATTCAGGTCCTCAATATGTCTTGTTATAAAAGTTAAGATCTAAACAAATAATTAGAATAAAGTGGATTTAGTAATGTGTTTATTTTCTTACAGGAACTCCAGCTTTGACAAACTCTATTAATTCTGTTACTCTCAAGATCTGCTTGGGCATCACTACTTTTATAATATATTTTTAAAATTTCTCCTTTACTTCTGCCCTAGAGAAATCAATCACATCATTCTTCATATTACCGAAAACTTTTGTGTCTTTTATATTAAACTTATGCTATAATGCAATTATCTGTTGACATATTTGCGTTACTTAAATAAATTGTTTTCTTCCTTAGCTAAACAATTTGTTAAAATACAAAGTACATTGTTTCATAGGGGAGAATAATTAACTTTAATTCGGGAATACCATGTAAAATATACATTCTGATAATGTCAAAATGATGGTAGACAGTGAATACAATTTTCTGATGAGAAAATTTACAGATTAATTTATTTGTATGAAGAATTTGGCACATAAAGTTATACACAAAGTACACACACTCACTAAATATTCATTGGTTATATACTATATGTGTTTCTATGCTCATGTGGATTACAAAGAAATCCAAACCACATAAACATCATAATTATTCCAAAAAGAAAAATAGATGATAAGCTACCTTTAGGGAAACATGCCAGTTATTACTGAAAAGTGTTTTATACAGACAAGGATTATTCAAGGATTATTTTATCAAATACATTTTTCTCCAATTAGTTATTACTCTCCCTTTCTCCTTCCTTCCTTCATTCTACCTCCTATACTTTACCTCATTTGAGATTTACTCAAATTACAGCCTAATGTCTACTAGACATCAGCCTACTAGACATTACTCAAATGAGGTAAAATTAACCAATTCCACAGACTTCAAATTTATGACTGATGCTCTGTTACTAACAAGTAATGGCAAATATACTGTGAAATCAAAAGTATAAAATGTCAATACATTATTGTGTTATTCAAAAATAATTGTGTATGGTAACATGCAAGGAGAATATGTTTTTACTGAGATATATTCTTACATAAATTATTACAAAAATAAACATTACTTTTTTTATTAAGACTAACATGAAACATTTGCAGAGGTATATTATTCAACCCAAGGAACAAACTGAAAAATGAGGCAGAGCAATGACAAATAAAACTGAAGATAGACTCTTTGACTTGTTATGGATATGGCATGGTGAGAGTGACAGATTTGGATATCTGAAAGAAAGACAGGGAACTAAATTGTATTGGATAGCTTTTATGAGCAGACATTGAAAAAATAAGGTTTACAAATTTTATCTAAGCCAATAAGCAAAACAGCACTATACGCCTGGTACTTTATCCAGTTTTACAGGAGGATACCTAAGATGCACAAAAATTAAGCAAATGTCCCAAGATCAAAAAATGAATAATGAAGTATAGTAAATGTTTATAATTTTATGTTGCCTTCATGTTCATTTTGAATAAAAGTTTAACTTTCTTATAGCAGAAGCAGGGTTTGGTCACCCTTGACTCAGTTTCCAGTTCTACACCATACCCAAATGCCTCAATCCAGAGACCCCAGATAAGAGCTTAGATGCATCTCTCCTGCCCAGCAGACCAGGTTATCCATTTTCCTGCTGCTTCCTTTAAAAAGGCTATTCAGGTATTTTCCCACAAACTTAAAGTAACTCATACCCTATGCCCTTATGTATCCTGCTAATTGCCATGTGTTTTCTCTCTCAATGCCTGACTCTTCATTTCTGCCTTGCATGACCTGAAGACAGAGAACTGTCCTCCTGACTCATTGTATTCTCCCTGCCTAGGATCCATAAGTAAAAAGTCTTTGAGCTTGTTTCCTACTGTGGTGGTGTATCAAATGAGCACCTTCCATACAAAGAACTAGAGCTTTCCAGGCCAGAATTTCCATGGGATGCCAGGGAGAACACAAAGTCAGGACCCAGTGCTGGGCAATGGTCAGGCAGGCATAAACTGAACATGGATCAAACAAGATCCACAAGGGCATCTTCCAATATAAACACCTTTCCTGTGTGAGAGAGCCCTGGTCACACGTCTGAGAGCTAGACATTAGGCTGTCTAGCAGGTAAAAGTAGTATCCCACAAAAGTCACACTGTAAACACCCATGTCTAGTTCTCCTTCATTTCCCAATATGGCAGGGTTGCTAACAGGTCTGGTACTGAAACCCCAATAGCTAGAGGCTCTTAAAACATAAGGCAAATCCACTTGTAACTGGAATCAGAGGACTTTCATAAACCTCCTCTCCAGTGAAACATTCACAATTGATAAAAATAATATAGTAATAATATACATATATGTTATATACAAAATCATGTACCTGATTATATATATAAAATAGGTGATTTTACCAGTTAGCATTGTTTTATTATATGTCATGTATCTATAATCTTACATATGATGTTATATGTATAATTATATATTATGTATATATTATACATTAATTAAATATAATTATGTATATATTATATACAAACATTTAAAGTCTCCAGAAATTGTTCTAAAGATATACAGCAAATAATATATACATATATATATATATTTTTTTCAAGAAACACTAAATCTCAGTAACAACAGCAAGCGTCTATGTAATTTGAACCTTAACACATACCCCCCTTCCCATTCCTAGCTCTAGAGCAGTGGTACATATTTTGCCCAAGAACAGAGTCAGGTAAGTCAGGTAATAAGAACTGAGAACTCTGAAGTTCTGCCCAAAAGAATTAATTTTATTTAGAAAAGAAGGTAGGCAAGTCCAAGTTGAAGGGTACTCTCTGAAATAATGGAAATTTTATTGGTAAGCAATTAAGTGGAGACTGCTAGTTCCATGATGTACTATTGGGTTTGCAGCATATATAATGAGGTATGGTTGGGTTTGGAGCATATATACATATAATATGTACAAAAATTAGAGCATAAAATGGATAAGAGGAAATAGAGCTTTCTAGGATTGTTTCTATATTAAAGTAAATATGTGGCCGGGTGCAGTGGCTCACGCCTGTAATCCCAGCACTTTGGGAGGCCGAGGCGGGTGGATCACCAGCTCAGGAGATTGAGATCATCCTGGCTAACATGGTGAAACTCCGTCTCTACTAAAAATACAAACAAACAAACAAAAATCAACCGGGTGTTGTGGCGGGCGCCTGTAGTCCCAGCTACTCGGGAGGCTGAGGCAGGAGAATGGGTGAAGCCGGGAGGCGGAGCTTGCAGTGAGCTGAGATCGCGCCACTGCACTGCACTGCAGCCTGGGCGAAAGAGTGAGACTTCGTCTCAAAAAAAAAAAACAAAACAAAACAAAAAAAGAAACAGATTCTTATAAATTAAGATATATATGGTAAGTCCTAAATCAACCACAAAGAAAATAACAAAAAATACAAAGAAAAATCATTAAATAAAAATGTTACACAAGAAAATATTCTTGAAGCAAAAGTGGTAAAGGAGGACAAAAGAGACATTAGAAAGATAAAAACTGGCAGATGTAAATTTAACTATGTCAATAATAACATTAAAGTCTAATCTGTTGTGCAATTAAATCAAAAGGCAGTTTATCACACTGGATTAAAATAAAAAATAATATTCAACTGTCTGTTTTATCTAGAAAACCCAGTTTATATTCAAAGATACATGAAGGTTAAAAATAAAGATAGCAAAAGATACATCATGCAAACGGTAATCACAAGACAGTAAGAGAGGCTGTATATATATCAGGAGTAGTAGGTTTGAAAAACAAAAACAATCACTATAAATAAAAAAAGATATTTTATAGTTATATTGAGATCAATTTTGTTATTCTAGTTTAATCATGTTAATTTATCAAAAAAGGAATAATTATAAACATATACACACCAAACTACATAACCCCAAAATACGAAGCAAAAAATTACAGAATTGAAATGTGAAATAGAGAATTCAAAAAAAGAATTGAAGACTTCAATATCTCACTTTCAATAATGGATAAGACAAATAGGTAGAAGTTCTGTTAGGAAATAGAAGAACTGAATAAAAATAGGACAGATAGAACTAAGAAGCCTTTATAGAACACTCCACCTAAAAAATAGCAAAATATACACCCTTCTCAAGTATACATGGTACTCCAAGGTGGACTGCATTCTAGGCCATGAAACAAGCCTCAATACATTTGAAATAATTCAAAGCACACAGAGTATGTTCCTTGCTACAGTGGAATAACATTACAAATAAGTAACAGTTGTTTTTTTTTTTCAAGATGGCTGACTAGAGGCATTTGATGCCAGTTTTCATAAAGAAGAACCAGAGTTACCAGTTAGTAATCACATCTTAGTGAAATGCTGAGGGACGAGTGCCGCAGTCTATTAAAGAACCCAGGGGAAGAAGCTGGGACACACAAAAAGAAGGAAGCAAGAGTTTGGCAGAGATTGACCCCTGAAGATCTTGGAGTCCCATGGATAAGGTAGATGGGGGTACTTTTTGCTCCCCTCACCCCTGTGTCATACTGCTGACTTCTGGAATGTCAGACAGCCCCTCTGCCCTCATGAGCCCAAGTACTGCTGTGGGTCGTGTTTACAAATTTCTTGAGGGCAGAGCACTAGGCTGCTAGCTCATGCAGTTTTACCACCCCTCCACTCTCAAGACTCAAGCTAAGGTAGTAGGTGCCATACCAGTTGGGCACACATTGTGAATCACTATCCTACTTAAAGAGTCTTAGCTCTTTTGCCTCAACATCAGTAGATCCCTTATAAACATTCCTTAGAATCTACTTGGACAGCAGGAACCAGAAAGGATCAGCAGGATAAAGGGGAGCTGTGAGATTTCTGGAATTCTAATGCTCAGGGTGAGCTGTTCCTAGGGGAAGGGTGAGTGCCACATGCCAAAGTGCCCTTGGAACAACAAAAACCAGAGTGTGCACTCAACTCTGCATAAGAGCTCCCCACTTGTGAGCTCAAGATGACTACACTCATTGCATCAGAAATGTGGGCATGGTGCTAGGCTATGTAAGAGAGTGTGGTTCCATCCCAGCAGCAGGTGGCACTGGTGCCTGGGAACAAAGAGGATAGGGGGACTTCTGCTTGCTGACTCACAGCTGTGGATGCAGCTGCAGCTGTTCTTTCGGGGAAGGGGTGGGTTGGCATAGGTATGCCTAGGGAGAACAATTACAGGACTATTAGGAGGAGTTGCATTCCCACTCCTGGTATGTCCATTAGCCCAGCTTGCAAGAATGGTGGAGTCCATCCCTCACTCTACACAGAACAGCAGCATTCCTGCTGCAGAGTACAGGTGAGCCACAGAGCTGTCTGTTTGGGGTTGAGGAAAGAGGTTTCTCCCTGAGGTTATTTCATTGGTAGCTATGGGGTAGGGATTTGCCAGAACCCTCAGTTACATTGAGCCCTGAAGATGAACTACAATGTCTATCTGAAATGAAAGTCCTGAGCCCTGGAAGAGGGGTGTGATATGGAGGTTCACCACTTTCCTGCCTGCCCGTGATGTGGAACTGGGAGAAACATGGGAGCCTTTCACTATAAGCTCTCCCTGTCACTCCAGTCAAGGTGGACACATTAACTTATCATTGGGGTATCTGAGGGTGAGTTTGGTGATCCAGTTCTGCCCAGCTTTGTCCCACCTGTACCCTTCAGCAGGGAAGTCAGGACATCAGCCATTTCACAGACCAGCCCACTATGTGTGACGACAGAGCCCTTCTCAGTAAATAAAGATCAAGTATACACCACAGCCAGCTATTAACTGTAACTACCACCTAATGAACTGGAGATTATACTCCACAATCAAATTAAAAATCTTCTGTCAGAAGAACATAGTGCTGCAGAATAAGGTAAGTGTCCTGAGACTTCCATAACCTCAGTTCCACAGAAGGTGTTAGTCCTGCTCATAGGTCCAATACATTACTACCATAATCAGCATTTGAAAAAGCCACCATACAAAGGAACTTTAACTATAACCAAGGTTATCTACAACCAAGGAACTCATACAGAGCCTTAGCCCCTGAAAGCACCCAGAATTGAAGCCAAAAAGACTTACACAATATACATTAGTTACACCCTCAAGAGAAAAAATTTTTAAAAGTACCATCTAAAAGAAAGTAAAATGGAAAATAAGAGACAATTTCTCTAGGATGAGAAGGAACTATTATAAAAACTATAGCACCATGGAAAAACAGAGTGCTTTAGCACCTCCAAAGGAACACAGTAACTCTCTAGCAATGGATCCAACACTAAATGAAAATTCTGAAATGACAGATAAAGAATTCAAAATATAGATTGTGAGGAAGCTTAATGAGATCCAAGAGAAAGCTGAAAACCAAAGAAATCAGAAGAAAAATCAGGATGTTAATTAAAAAATTACTATAGATAGATAGTTTTTTTTAAAAAACAGAACTTCTGAAAATAAAAAATATTATTGAAATAATTACAAGATACATTTGGAAGTGTTACCATTAGAGTAAGTAGAAGAAAAAAATTTCAGAACTTAAAGACAAGTCTTCTGAATTAACCAAGTCAGACAAAAAAAAAAAAAAAAAATTAAAAAAGGCTTTGAGAAATATGAGATTATGTGAAGTAACAAAACCTATGAATTATAGGTATTCCTGAGGGAGAAGAAGAAAAAGTTGAGAAAACTTATTTGTGGGAAAAATCCAGGAAAATGTCCCTGGCTTGGCTAGGGAATTAGACATCCAAATACAAGAAGTTCAGTGAATACTTGGAACATACTTTACAAGATGGAACTCATTATTGCATATAGTTATCAGGTTATCCAAAGTCAATGTGAAGGAAAAAAATCCTAAAAGCAGCAAGAGAGAAGTGTCCGATTACTTCTAAAGGGACTCACAACAAAAATTTCATCGGTGTTAAATGCCTACATTAGAAAGATTGAAAGAGTCCAAATTAACAACCCTAACAAGTCCCTCAAGGGACTAGAAATTCAAGAGCAGACCAAACCCAAAGCTCAGAGAAGAAAAGAAATAACAAAGATCAGAGAAGTAAATGAAACTGAAAACAAAACAAAACAAAACAAAACAAAAATACAAAGGATCAACAAAATAAAAATTGGCTTTTTGAAATCATAAACAATATTGATAGATTGTTAGCTAGATTAACCATGAAAAATGGAGAGAAGTCTTAAGCACAATCATAAAAGATAAAGGTGTGACTACAAACAATACCACAGAAATACAAAAGGTCATCAGAGACTACTATGAGCATCATTAGGTATACAAACTAGAAACACAGAGAAAATTTCTCCTAAGATAGTAATAAGAAGAAATAGAAATCATTAACAGACAATAATGAGTAATGAAATTGAATCAGTAATGAAACAATTATCCAACAGATATGAGCTCAGGACCAGATGGGTTCACAGCCAAATGTTACCAGACGTATGAAGAAGAACTGGTATCAATTTTACTATAATTGTTGCATAAAATTGATGAGAATGGCATCCTCCCTAACTCATTCTATGAAGCCAGTATCACCCTGATACCAAAGCCAGGCAAGAATACCACAAAAAAAGAAAACTATAGGCTAATATTCCTGATGAATATAAACACAACAATCCTCTAAAAAATACTAGCAAGTCAAATGTAACAGTACATCAGAAATGTAATACACTATAATCAAGTGGGTTTTATTTCAGGGATGTAAGAATGGTTCAACATATGCAAATTAATAAATGTGATTCACAACATAAACAGAATTTAAAACAAAAACCATATGCTAATCTCAATAGATCCAGAAAAAAACAATTTTATAAAATTCTGCACCCTTTCATGATAAAAACACTCAGTACACCAGGTATCATATAAACATACCTAAAATAATAAAAGCCATATATAACAAACCCATAGTCAACATCATACTAACAGGAAAAAGTTGAAAGTATTCTCTTTAAAAATTGGAACAAGACAAGGATGCACATTTTTACCACTCATATTCAACATAGTTCTGGAATTTCTAGCTAGAGGAATCAAGCAAGAGGAAGAAATAAAAGGCATCCAAATTGGACAAGAGGATGTCAAATTATATGTTAACTGATGATAAAATCTTACGATTAGAAAACTCTAAAGACTATTCAAAAGACTTCTAGATTTGTTAAACAACTTCAGAAAAGTTTCAGGATACAAAATCAATGTACAAATGTCAGTAGCATTTCTAGAATCAGTAACATACAAACTGAGAACCAAACTAAGAATGCAATCTCACTCGCAATAGACACACACACACACACACACACTCACACATACACACACACAGAGAGAGAAATACGTAGTAAAACATTTAACCAAGTAGGTAAAGATCTCTAACAGAAAAAATACACTGATGAAAAAAACTGTAGATGACATAAATGAATAGAAAAACATTCAATACTCATAGTTTGGAAGAGTCAATATTGTTAAAATGACCATACTTCCCAAAACAATCTACAGATTCAATGCAATTTCTATAATTTTTCACAGAATTAGAAAAACACAATAATAATATTAATATTGAACCAAAATATAGCCTGAATAGCCAAAAAAATCCTAAGGAAAAAAAGAAAACAAAAACAAAGTTTGATGTATCACATTACCTGTCTTTAAAATATACTACAAGGCTACAGTAACTAAAACAGCATGGTGCTGGTATAAATAGAGACACATAGATCATTAGAATGTAATATAGAACACATTGATAAAGCCATATACCTACAACCAACTGATCTTCAACAAAGTTAACAAAAGTATACACTGGAGAAAAGACACCCTATTCAATAAATGGTGCTGGGAAAACTGGATTGCCATACATAGAAGAATGAAACTAGATCCATATCTCTTACCATATACAAATTAACTCAAGATGAATTAAATTTCTGAATGTAAGATCTGAAAATATAAATTTTCCTGAAGGGAACCTTTGAAAAAGTCTTCTGGACATTGGCCTAAACAAACAAAAAATTATAATTAAGTTCTCAAAAGCAAACACAACCAAAACAAAAATAGACAAAAGGGACTTAAACTAGAAAGTGTCTGCACAGTACAATAAATAGAAAATAAAAAATAAATAAGAAAATAAAAATCAAAAGACTAATAACCTACAAAATGGAAGAAAATGTTTGCAAGCTATGTGTGTGACATAGGGCTAATATCCAGAATTTATAAAGAAGTCAAACAACTCTATAAGATACAACCCTATTAAAATGTGGGTGAAAGATATGAAGAGATTTGTCAGAATAAGACATACAAGCAGCCAAAAAACATGAAAAAAATGCTCAACATCATAAATTATTAGAGAAATGAAAATTAAGGCCACAATGAAATACCATCGTACACCAGACAGAATGGCTATTTTGAAATCCTCAAATAATAACACATGTTGTAGCAGATTTAGAGAAAAGTGAATGCTTATACACTGTTGATGGGAATGCAAATTAGAATAAATTCTATGGAAAACAGTATAGAGTTTACTCAAATAACTAAAAATAGAACAGTTATTTAATACAACAGTCACACTACTGGGTATATACCCAAAGAAAAATAATTTGCTATATCAAAAAGACACCTGAACTTACATGTTTGTCACAGCACTATTCACTATAGTAAAGTTGTGAAATAAACCTAAGTGTCCATCAACTGATGACTGGATAAGGAAAATTATATATATGTGTGTGTGTATATATATATATATATATATACACACACATATATATACACACACACACACACATATATAATAATTCTTATAGATATCTATCTGTAAGAAAATGATACACACACACACACACACACACACCCCTTGGAATACTACTTAGCCATAAAAAAAAAATGAAATCATGTCTTTTGCAACATAGATGAAGCAGGAGATCATCATCTTAAGTGAAATAATTGAGAAACAGAAAGTCAAATACCTCATGTTCTCATTTAAAAGTGGGAACTAAACAATGCGTACACATGGACATAGAGAGGGGAATAATAGACACTGGAGATATAAAAAGGTAGGAGGTTGGGAAGGGACTGAAGATTGAAAATTACCTATTGCGTACAATGTTCACTATTGGGGCGATGAGCACGGTAAAACCGAGACTTCACCACTACACAATATATCTATGAAACAAAACTGCACTTGTACCCCTGAAATATATAAAAATAAATTTAAAAATCTCAAGTTTATGGATCCAAAGACATAATATTGTTAAGGTAACAATATTCTCCAAATAGATATAAAATTAATATCTCAAGTGGCTTTTTGCAGAAATTGGTCAGTTGTCCCAAAATTCTGACAGAAATGAGGACTTAGTCAGAAGTTTTTTGCTTAGACCAAAGGGTAAAAACAAAGAATTAATAACAGAAAGAAATTTGTCAGTTATCCCAAAATTCTTATAGATGCAGGGGACCTGACATAGTCAAAACAACCTTGAAATAAAAAATGAAATTGATGGTCTTCCTAATTTCCAAACTATAGTAAGCAAGACTATGTGGTACATAGATATGGATAGACATACAGCTTGATTGAAAAGAATTAAAAGTTCAGAAATAAACCCTTACCTTATGGTCATTTCTTGTTTTACTAGAGTACCAAAACAATTTAGTGAGGGAACGAATAGTCTTCAACACACTACTGGGACACTTTGATATCTACATACAAAGGGTTGGAATTGTGTTTGTCCTTCACATCATACACACAAATTAAATCAAAGTGAATTGTAGACCCAAATATAAAAGTTAAAACTATAAAACTCTTAGAAAAAAATATAGTAGTAACTCTTTAGGACCTTGGGTTGGGAAAAGTCTCCTTTGATATAACATCAAAAGCAAGAATCCAAATAATAAATAATTATAATAAATGTCAGTAATATTAAAAGCTTTTGTGTATCAAAGGATACAATGAACAAAGTAAAATGACAACCCAAGAAGGGAAAAATAACTTTTGCAAATCATATTTCTGACTAGGGATTTATATCTATAAAATGTAAAAATACTCTTACAATTCAACAATAAAAAGACAACCCATTTTAAAAATGAGCAAAGGATCTGAACAGACATTTCTCCAAAGATATACAAATAGTGAATGAGCACACAAAAGATGCTCAGCCATATTAGCTGTCAGGGAAGTACAAATCAAAGCCATGAGGAGATAGCACTTTCTCACACTAGGATGGCTATAATCATAAAGATAGAAAACAGTAAGTGTTGGTGAGGATGTGAAGAAACTGGAGCCCTTGTACGCTGCTAAAGGTAATGTAAAATTGTGCAGTCATTTAGAAAGTAATTTGGTTTTCCTCAAATGGTTCAACATAGATTTACCATGTGACCATGAATTCTGCTTCTAGATATATACCCAAGAAAAATGAAAATATACATCTACCCCAAAACTTGTACATTAATATTTATAGCAGTATTATTTATAATATCCAAAAAGTGGAAGCAATTCAAATGTCTATCCTCAGATAAACAGATAAATAAAAGTTAGTTTATCAATGTATTACAACATTATTCTGCAAAAAGAAGAGTAAGATTTTTGATACACACTGAAACACAGATGAAGGTTCAGTTAAAGCCAAAGAGCATGTCTTCTATAATACTGTTTACATTAAATGTTCAGACTAAGAAATGTTATAGTCAGAAGTGGATTAGTGGTTTATTAGGTATGGTGGAGAGTGGACATTTTAAGTAAATGGGGAATGATTGTTAATGAGTACATGGTTTCTTTTCAAAATGTTGAAAATGTTTTAAAAATTATTGTGGTGATTATGCAGTTGTGAATATACTAAAAATTCTTGAACTTTTTACTTTAAACAGGTGAATTACATGGAATATAAATTACATCTTAATAGAGCTTTTATTAAAAAATAAATAAACAAAACTTGGAACTATAATTCAACTCTGCAATTGCACACTTGGGTTTTGGTCACATAGAAAGAAAAGCTAACATTCACGCAAAACCTGTACATGGATATTCATAGCAGCTTTGCTCAAAATAGCCAAAACCCCAAAACAACCCAGATGTACTTCAACCAGTAAATGCTTAAATTCTGGTAAAACCATACCATTGAAGGTTACTGAACAGTAAAAAGGAACTATTGATTCTCATAACAACCTGGATGAACCTCCAGAGAATTAAGCGAGTGGAAAAAGCTAATACCAAAAGTTACATCCTGGATGGTTCCATCATAGAGGATGATTCCATTTATATAACATTCTTGAAGTGACAAAATTACTGAAATGGAGAACAGATTAGGAACTGTCAAGAGCTAACGAGGGAACTGTGGGAGAAAAAAGGTTATGACTGTAGAAGGAAAACATGATGTGTTTGTGATGATAGAAATGTTATGTGTCTTTCCTCTAACAATGCCAACATCCTTGTGATAATGCACTATTGCTTTTCATTATATTACATTGAGGGAATCTTAATGGCTATGTATTAGTTCCTTCTCATGCTGCTATGAAGAAATACCCGAGATTGGGTGTAAAGAAAAAGAGGTTTAATGGGCTCACGCTTCCACTGGCTGGGGAGGCTTCACAATCATGGTGGAAGACAAAAGAGGAGCAAAAGTACATCTGACATGGCGGCAGGCAAGAAAGTGTGTGCAGGGAACTGCTCTTTGTAAATTCATCAGATCTCATGAGACTTATTCACTATCACCAGAACAGCATTGGAAAAATCTGCTCCCATGATTCAATGGCCTGCAACTCGTTCCCTCCCATGACACGTGGGGATTATGGGAGCTACAATTCAAGATGATAGATGGGTGGGAACACAACTAAAGCATATCAGGCTACATGGAATGTCTCTGTATTATTTCTTACAACTGTATATGAGTATGCACTTAAAGTAAAAATATTTAATCAAAACATGCTTATATTGAATCCTCAATTTAAACCCATTTGTGAATTATACCAAAAGCCATTCTATTTACTTCAACAATTGATTTTACGATTGGCAGTGTCTAGAAGGTGGTAACAGATAGTTGAAAGATGAATTCTATCAGATTTACCACAGGACTAAACGTTAGTTTCTCAACTCTCTTAAATACCTTGCATTCATCATGTTAAAGAAAAATAGATAGAAAATACAGGATTCCTTCACACTTCATGGGATATAATGACTGCAGTTTAGATGATACTTTCACATATATGCAAATACAACATTTTAAAGCATTAAAGATTATGTATTTCCAGTTTTAAAAGGTGTTTGGATGACTGCACTGAGTGAATTCTCTAACATCACAGTAAAATGTATTAATATGGTATAAGACACACCAAATGATGATTCACAACGGAAAATTAGAACTGACACACAACTTTTTGCTGAAGTCTGAAATAAATTTCCTTAACTACAATGATGCTTAAACTTCATTAAAAATAAAATCTATGACCCACCCTTGCTTAAAATCAATAGCTACTACCAAGTTGAAAGGTGTTAGGCATACCATTGTTTCTTCGTCTACACTATGCCACCTATAAGTTCTCTCTGATCCAGTATACTTAGCAGTTATCCTTCACCTTTGTAGATATTAATTTTGAATCCAGTGGAATGTGTTTCCTGGCTCCCACTACTATCAGTACTTGATTCTGTGCTAATTTAGAGGCTACGAAACTAAGGAAAAAATTTAAAAAATGAAAAAATGAAAAACAAAAAACAATAGAGGCTACAACTGACAGGAAATAACTGGGCAAGTAGTGGGCAGGGAAGACTGTTCTATTCCAGAGGCAGGTGGGAGTAGTCTTTGTTTGTCATGAAAATGTGGGGAAGATAAGAGATGCCCTAAAAAGGGGGCTGCTTCACCATTCAGAGTATAAGAAAATAAGGTACTGAGGGCAAGAGTCCATTCTATCGCAGGCCCAAAGAGCCACGTTAAGACACAAAACAACAACTTTGGATCCTAAGAATTGATAACTGGACTACAAAGTTTGCATGTAAGCCTGCTTTCAAGTTTTAGTAGAGAGAGGTTTATTCAACTGGCCTCTGGTCAACCACAAATCCCAATCAAATTCCTCTCACCAAAGATTCAGATAAACATAAAGCTATAAAAATTGGTCCAGAAAACAAGAAAAGGAGTATTATCTTGATAACTTAAAGGGAGAAGAGATTTTAGAAAATGATTTATTACCAGCAACAACAACAACAAAATGGAAACCCATTTTGTAGTTCCAATGTGATACAAGCCTATAAGATTTTGGAAACAGGTAAAAAACTTACAAAACAGGCTGATTTTCTTAACATCAGGAGATTAAAATGAGAAATAGAGATTAGAAAGAGTTGAAAAGAAACTAAAAATGCAATAAAATTAAAATCAGTATTGCAGCTAATAAAAGGAAGAATAACATTTTCAAAATAAAATCAATAGTATGAAAGACCAATTTTAACATTTTTTCCAGAATGATAGGGAAAGAAAAAAAAAAAAGAAGTAAAAAATGAGAAAGTTATTTAATAAATAGAGGTCATAAAACCAATGTCAGATCTCATTCATTTCTCATTCTTTCATTTCTGTTCTGTTCCTGAAGATGAAATCAGCATGATTGAGACATATAACATTTTTAAAAAGATGAAGACAGTGTGATGATTCCTCAGGCATCTAGAACCAGAAATACCATTTGACCCAACAATCCCACTACTAGGTATATATCCAAAGGATTATAAATAATTCTACTATAAAGACACATGTACACATATGCTTACTGCAGCACTATTCACAATAGCAAAGACTTGGAACCAACGCAAATGCCCATCAATGATAGACTGGATAAATAAAATGTGGCAGATATACACCATGGGATACTATGCAGCCATAAAAAAGGATGAGTTCATGTCCTTTGCAGGGACATGGATGAAGATAGAAACCATCATTCTCAGCAAACTAACACAGGAACAGAAAACCAAACACCACATGTTCTCACTCATAAGTGGGAGTTGAACAATGAGAACACATGGACACAGACAGGGGAACATCACACACTGGGGCTGGTTGGGGGATGGGGGACTAGGGGAGGCATAGCCTTAGGAGAAATTTGTAATGTTGATGAGGTTGGATGGGTGCAGCAAACCACCACGTATACCTATGTAACAAACCTGCACATTCTGCATATGTATTCCAGAATTTAAAAGTATAGCACCAACAAAAAAATAGATAATCAAAGAGGAGTTTCCAGAACTGATAAGAAACCTGAGTGTGTAAATTAAAAGAATTTGATAAACTTCTATATACAATCAAACCTAGGCATTTAACATGGTTATAAGGTTATAAGGCCATAGGATTTAAAAATCCTATGGAGGCAAAAGAAAAGTGTTGGTACCCACAAAAAAAAAAAAAAAAAAAAAAAAAAAAAAAAAAAAAAAAAAAAAAAACAAAAAAAAAAAAAAAAAAAAAAAAAAAAAAAAAAAAAAAAAAAAAAAAGTTGCAAAAACACAACACAACAAAAGCTATCTCATTCTCCCTTTCCATCACAGATAGCCAAAAGAAATGATGAGACAAGATAGAACATCCACAGTATTTTTTATCATAAAGTTAAATTGTTGATAATTTATTAATCAATGGGTGTGTATATTTGAATTAATAAAATAAGCAATTATTTTAAGTGGTGGGTTTATATTTTCAGAACACAACTTTAAACAGTGGGTGTGCTACAACTGGAGGAAATTACACATTTGATGAATACTCAAGTACTTGCCATGTCAAAATTCTGTAAATGTGCCCAGGTGCAATTTAAATTTGCCCTGAGTTTGCCTCATATTGGCAATTTCATATCTGTTATTTACTTTGTTTAATTAATACATGCAATTTGATTGTTTTCTTGTTTTGCTTTAAAGTCTTTTTTAGACCAGGCACAGTGGCTCATCCCTGTAATCCCAATGCTTTGGGAGGCTGAGGCAGCAGGGATCACTTTAGCCTAAGAGTTCAGGACTAGTCTGGGCAACATAGTGGGACCCTGTCTCTAATTAAAACAATAAAAAAACCTTTTAACATTTTATTCTGGGTCTGAAAAATCTGCATGAATATATATCATATATATGTATGTGTGTGTATATATATAACTATATTATATATTACTATATATAACTATACTTATATAACCATATTATATATAACTATAATTATATATGTTATAAATATATATGTGTTTATATATATAAAATATATATATAGTAAATGAATTGACCACATGTTAAAAATGGCACTGATGGTTAACACTGGCTCTGATTTAGATCTAAAAACTAGTAACTTGTGGCTTATGTCACTTACTTGAAAAATGGAAGAGACTTTAATAAAAAAGACAGTTCTAAGAGTCTTCAAATCATTTTCTGTTTTGAAGACACAGGAATAAGGACATAATAAATATAATTGCTCAGTATTCATGCTCCTACCCAACCATTCTATCACCACCGCCGTATAAAACTTAACTCAGTTTTCCTGTTTGTTCTTGTATTTAAAAATAATGTACTTGTAAAATTTCTCTAAAAAGTCAACTTAAAGGTAATAGTAATATTTTCTAAACAAACAAACTGAAAAATAAGTGTAAATTAAAACTGAGATTAGAGGCCATTTTTTAAAAATAAACATTTGTCAAATATTCCAAGATTTCTACATTCTGGTAAACGTTCACACAGACTTCTTCATTCCAATATGAGGACTGCCAAGCACTCATGAGACCTAATCAAGTATTACCTGAAATAATTATTAATAAAAAGAACATTCTCCTAGTTGGGGTTAAGCATGTCTGACATATACCAAAGGATAAAGTGTGGATGTAGGTGCTCAGGATTATAGGAAAAGTCATTTAACATACTTACTAATGTCTGAAAGATTACCTTCTGAACATGTGTATTGAAATATAACATTTGAGATCATAGTACGGACCTCTCATGTCTAATTAATGCCTTTGTTATAATAAGAGGCAGGCTTTCAGTATCCAACACATTTTTATCCAAAATTATGTGCATGTTTTAGCAAAGCAAACAGAAGGAAATAAAGCTGATATATTTAAATAAGCAAGTGTTTCTCTTGTATCCATTTTCTCAGCTTAGCTACAACATAATTATTAATGAGCCAAATGCCATTAACACGAATCTCTGTACTTTTATGACTCCTTAAAAAATACTTGTTTTATAGGTTAAGAAACTTAGTGGAATGTAGACTGCATACAATTTTTTAAACCAAATTAAAAAATGATGTTCCAACATTTAAGTTTGTAAGATTAAATGTTTAATTCCTGTTAAGATCAAAATAACTCAAACTAAAAGAATGATAATATTTCCCTCATTAAAAATTCTCAATACTCTATAATTCACACTAAAAATGAGAATAGGAAGGAGAATCACCCTGTTACATATTGTTAGTATTAAAAATTACTTCAATGTCTCTAAAGGGTGTTATATCAAGTGATCAAGACAATTTCACTCATTTCAGCTTGATTAAACTTTAGGCATGCTTCTTCTGGACTCTAAGCCCCCGACCTCCCTTTTCTTAGAGCACACCTTTGAAAAATTATAATTGTAAATTCTTTCTTTGCCTCGTTTGGAATGTAAATCTTTTTAAAAATTTATTGCTAATATTACAAGGTAGCAATGTCTTGCTCAATATCCTAGGAGCCCCTTTTGAGCTGTAATCATCTAGGAAGCTAGTGTCCCTATCTAACATTCTCTGTGGGAGGGTAGAAATTCTTCAGTGGGTACCTTGCTCCAAGTTGTAGAACTATCTCCTGTCATGAAGATAACAGAAAGTTTGTTTTCCATTGGGTAGGACCAACTAAAAAAAATAAATGGTTTACAGTGCGACTCTGCCTCCATGCCCCGCCCCAACTTTTAAACACCCTCCAGTTCTTTGTGCAGTAGAATTGAGTTCAGACTGAATTCTGGCATCTCCTCTTTACTGCAATAATTGCCTTGCCTGTGTTAACTTGCTCTGGTGCAATCATGGCTTTGATGGAAGATACTGTCATATTCCTTTAATTCAATGACTAGATAGTTTGTTACTTATGTACTGAAGCATTATTCATAATAGCAAATTAAAAATCAAAATGTTCTTTTCTTTCTTTCTTTTTTTTTTTTTTTCAACAGCAGTCCAAGAATAAGTGCAGTGGAGTGAATGTGACTCACTGCAACCTTAACCTCCCAGGTTTAAATGATCCTCCCACCTCAGCCTCCTGAGTAGCTGGAACTACAGTCATGTGCCACCACACCCTGACTAATGTTTTTATTTTTTGTAAAAGATGGGGGCTGTTGCCCAGGCTTAGAAAATCCTCTGAAGTTATGTTTATAGCATTTCTCCAGTTTCATTATATATGTGTGTATGTGTATGCACACACATATATGTGTATGCACACACATATGTATTATATATGTCAGAAGATGTGTGTGCATGTTTGTGTTCTGATTAATAATTACTGTCTTATTTCCATTTTCTTCACTTTCTAAATATGTCTTAACTTACTAACTTTAGTAATCTCAAAACACCTAATGTTATGCAAATTATGTTTTGGAAAATTATCCTGTGTATATGTTATATTTTGTAACAATTAGGGTATGTAAACTGGTTTATCCTGGCTTAGTTATTTTACTTATATTGATTAATTTACTATATCATAAAAATGATTAAAGATTATAATAATCTTATATTAATTTACTTACAAGGATTAATGTGCTATCTCATAAAAATGAAAAAGAAACACAGTAGATAGAGAACCTATTATCTACCAGAATGCTCTAGTTACTAAGTCTTTGACCTCATGAAATTCACATTCTAGTCACAAGAAGAATAACATAAATTAAAACAGTGAATTTAGAATGTTATCATGGAAGAAATATGTGTTATAAGTAAAAAATACAGAGAAAACTCACTTTACAGAAGGAATTACATTGATTTCTTTGTTTGTGATCCCTTTAAATATTCTTAGGAAAGTGATTGAAATGGAACAATTGATGATGCGGACAAAATAGTAGTAAACTTATAAGCTTACTAAATGGCTGACTGACTACTTAAATTAAGGTGTTGAGCTTACTAAACAGCTTACTGATTACTTAGATTAAGGTGTTGGTGATAGATATGGAGAGCTGTGAATAGCTTTTAGATGCAATGTATTTTGATGCAATGTATTTGGGTTAGATATGAGAGGCGAGCAACAGCATTGATGGCATTGCCCTCTGTAAGAATGGAGAATAATCATGAAATGATGAAACTGGGGACAAATAAAGACTCCATTTTGAATTTAGTTGATTTTAAGGGACTACAAGACATTCTCAATATAAAAATTACTAGAGAGATGTTTCACATTATTTTTGTTTTGAAATCAAATGTAAATTTTACACTGAAAACATATCTCAATTCAGACACTAACTTTTCATTTAAGACACTTAAGTTGTATCGACTGCATAAACCTAAAAAGCTAAAAAAAAATTCAGTTAAAATACTATTTGCATATACACAAGTTGTTTCAAACAAATTTCCAATAATTGAACTAAGTAGTAAAAGCAATTTTCCTATAACATACACAACATGTTGGTAAAACTTGTTCATCTTTTTTAACTTTTTAAGAATTAATCTGGCTTCAAAGAACATATTCTTGTTTCAAATGTTATGTCTGTTTATCTTTCCAAGTGAAGTAATTTACTAATGGTTATGTCAACTAAGAATTATTAACACTGAAGTAAAAGGAAAATTGTATAAATTGAAAAACTCTAAATTTATCAATCTCAAAACAGAGTTTTTTAAATTTTACATGTAGTTTTTGAAACTACAAAGTTGCTATAATACTGCTGACAGCAACTGAAATCTGTATATTGACTCTTTAAAAATATGTGAAAAATCACTTTTATTGATCTTTATTATGATAATTTCCTATTACAACATGAATTATTACAGCTATCTAGATAAAAAATATTTTTTCTTTGGAAATCCAATTTAGTTTGCTTTGGTTCAGTGTGATATTAGTGCAAAAAACATAAAACAAACTATCATTTTTATCTTTGATTATTGAATATCTAGAAATAATTTAATTTCATGAAACTTTGAGTAGGAATTAACAATATAGTAAACTTTATATTCTTTGACTCAACCAAAAAACAATTTGGCAAAAAACTACAAAGTCATTACATTTGTTATCTTCTATTTCTTTCAACAGTTCTATAAACTGGCAATGAGTCATAGCATTTACACATATATACTACATAATATTAACAACTGTGTCTATGACACTTTTCACAGAGTCTGCTTCAGGACTGAACACAAATCATTTCAGTGTCATATAGTAGAGCTAAAAGGATTTATTAGTTCATTTCCACACTTCTATAAGTAACTATCTAAAAATGAGTAATTTGCAAAGAAAAGAGGTTTAATTGAATCAAAGTTCTACATGGCTGGGGAAAGCTCAGGAAACATACGATCATGATAGAAGGTGAAGGGGAAGCAAGACATGCCTTACGTGGTAGCAGGAGAGAGAGAAGAGGTCGGTGCCACACACTTTAAAATGATCATATCTCATAAGAACTCACTTATGAGACAGTATTGGGGGGATGGTGCTAAACCATTAAAAACCGTCCTCATGAGCCAGTCACCTCTTGCCAGGTCCCTCCTTCAAAACATGGGGATTACAATTCTACATGAAATTTGGGTAGGGACACAGAGCCAAACCAATCATTCCATCCTTTCCCCTCCCAAATCTCATGTCCTTCTCACGTATTTCAAAACACAATCATGCTTTTCCAACGGTATCCAGCGCTAACCCAAAAGTCCAATCCAAGTTTCATCTGAGACAAGATAAATATTTTCTGCCTATGAGCCTGTAAAATCAAAAACAAGTTAGTTACTTCCAAGATACAATGAAGATCTAGGCATTGGGTAAATGCTCCCATTGCAATAGGGAAAAACTGGCTAAAACTAAGGGGCTACAGGCCCCATGGAATTCCAAAATCCAGTAGGGCAGTCATTAAATCTTAAAGTTCCAAAAATAATCTCCTTTGACTGCATGTCTCACATACAGGGTATGCTGATGCAAGAGGTGGGCTCCCAAGGCCTGGGCAGCTTTCCTTCTGTGGCTCTTTAGGGTACAGCCTCTACAGTTGCTTTCATGGGCCGGTGTTGAGTTTCTGTGGCTTTTCCAGGTGCAACATACAAACTGTTGGTGGATCTGCTATTCTGGAGTCTGGAGGACAGTGCCCTTTCTCTTACATTTCCATTAGGCAGTGCCCCAGTGGAGACTCTGTGTGGGGGCTCCAACCCCACATTTCCCCTCCACACCTAGTGCAGGTTTTCCATGAGGGCTTCACCCCTAAAGCAAATTTCAGCCTGGACATCCAGGTGTTCCGATACATCCTCTAAAATCTAGGTGAAGATTCCAAACCTCATTCTTGCCTTCTATGCACCCACAGGCCCAACATCATATGGAGCTGCCAAGGTTTGGGGCTTGCATTCTCTGAAACAATGGCCTGAGCTATACTTTGGATTCTTAGAGCCATGGCTGGAGCTGGAGTGGCTGCTACTCAGGGTGCCATGTCCTGAGGCTGCACAGAGCTGCAGAGCTCTGGACTTGGCCCATGAATCCATTTTTTTTTTCCCCTCCTAGGCCTCTGGGTCTATGAAGGGAGGAGCTGCTACAAAGATCTCTGAAATGCCCTGGAGACAATTTTCCTTATTGTCTTGACTATTAACATTCTACTCTTCTTTATTTATGCAAATTTCCACAGCCAATTGCTTAAATTCCTCCTCAGAAAATGAATCTTTCTTTTCTATCACATGTTCAAGCTGAATTTATCCAAACTTTCATTCTTTGCTTCCCTTTCAAACATAAGTTCTAATTTCAGACCGTCTCTGTGAACACATATGACTGTATGCTGTTAGGAGCAGCCAGACCACATCATGAATACTTTGCTGCTTCAAAATTTCTTCCACCAAATATCCTAAATCATCTCTATCAAGTTCAAAGTTCCACAGATCCCTAGAGCAGGAGCACAATGACACTAGTCTCTTTTCTAAAACATTACAAGAGTGACCTGTACTCCAGTTCCCAATAAGTTCATCATCTCCATCTCAGATCACCTCAGCCTGGACTTCATTGTCCATATCACTATAAGCATTTTGGTCAAAACCATTCAACAAGTATCTAGGAAGTTATAAACTTTCCCACATATTCTTGTCTTCTTCTGAGCCCTCCAAATTGTTCCAATCTCTGCCCGTTACATAGTCCCAAAGTTGCTTCCACATGTTCAGGTATCTTTATAGCAGTGCCCTACTCTCCTGGTACCAATTTCTGTATTAGTCTGTTTCACAGTGCTGTAAAGAACTACTTGAAAATAGGGATGGTGCTAAACCATTAGAAAATGCTGCCATGATCCAGTCATCTCCCATCAGGCCACTCTTTCAACACATGGGGATTACAATTTGACATGAGATTTATGTTGGGAAACAGAGCCAAATCATATCAAGGAAAAATATCACTCTTTTGTTTTAAAATTTTAATAAATCCGTGGGATTTTTTTTAACCTGACATAGCTAGAGCATCCATCATCATGACCATCTTATAATAAACTACATTTTCTATTTCTAGCTTAAATTAATATTTAATAGCTATAAAAGATACAAAAAAAAACTATGCCACTAGTTCTTTATTTAGTTCAAAAATTGAAATTTTTCTCCTAAATTTGGGAGTCCTTTGAGGAAAAAATGTACTCAAAATATTAATTGGACAGTTTCTCATATTGTATACCTCATTCTAATCTTAAAAAAGGCACTTGTTTGCCATTTTTAAAAATTAGGATCAACTGATTTTTCCTATTGTTATTGTAAACTACAAGCAATATTTTAGTTGATTAAAGATCTTTTGCTTATTTAAAATACTTCTTTTAATCTTATTTTTACAACTTTGTAACAAAATAATCATAATTGAAACAACATATGTTACCATCTTTCCATCCAAAAGTGGTCTTCTTTGTTTAAAAATCCAAGCCATTGTGTAACAGTTGAAAAGCGAAACTTCAGACTATGCCAAAACATATTTTTAAATGTACTGAACATTTGACTCTAAGTTTTGTTAATTAACTTCCTTTTTTCTTTTTTTTACTATTAAGAAAAAAATTGCATATCAAATTCAGTTTGTATTTTCTGAGAATGTATGTTGATAATGACCAGTTTAATATCTTAAAAAAATACATATGACACACAACTTTTCCATTTTGCTTTGTTGCAGCAAATGGCAATGTTCATTCATAGTGAAATCAGTTAACATATCCTTATCCAAACTCTCTTATTCTTTACTCTTCCAGATGTAATACCAGTTTCTACATTTTCATTTAATTCTTCTTAATAGTGTAACTTCATTTTAAATTAGAAACTTTGCCCATATGTATTTTTTAACCTAGAAAAATAATTTATTTTGATTAAAATAACAGTATGCATTTCAATTTAATAATCATATAGTTTAGATAGTTATAACTGTAATTTATTCCACCTACATAAAATATTCAAATAAACACATCACAATGTTAAAGTAGGACATAGAAGAAACCATTTAAATCGAATCAAATCATTGCCACTGAGTAGATTACTGATGTGTTGGAAATAACTCATGCACCAATCACATGCTCTATAATACAACATCTTACACAAGACAAAGGTTAACATGAAATATATGTTTAGACCAAGCGCGGTGGCTCACTCCTGTAATCCCAGCACTCTGGGAGGCCGAGGCGGGTGGATCACAAGGTCAGGAGATCCATACCATCCTGGCTAACACCGCGAAACCCCCTCTCTACTAAAAATGCAAAAATGCAAAAAACTAGCCAGGTGACGTGGCGGGCGCCTGTAGTTCCAGCTACTTGGGAGGCTGAAGAAGGAGAATGGCGTGAACCCGGGAGGCGGAGCTTGCAGTGAGCCAAGATCACGCCACTGCACTCCAGTCTGGGCGACAGAGCAAGACTCCATCTCAAAAAAAAAAAAAAAAAAAAAAATTAGAAATATATGTTTAAGTTTATTGGAAAAATGTCTTACACTGCTTTGGTTTTAAAATTGCAATTTAACTAATTAAAATTAAATAATTCAAATTTCATATTTTACTCCTCAGTGCACTAGATGTATTACTTGTGCTCTATAACCACACATGTTTTATTAGAAGCCATAAGAAAATACAAATCTAGGCCGGGAGCGGTGGCTCAAGCCTGTAATCCCAGCACTTTGGGAGGCTGAGACGGGCGGATCATGAGGTCAAGAAATCGAGACCATCCTGGCTAACAGGGTGAAACCCCGTCTCTACTAAAAAATACAAAAAACTAGCCGGGCGACCTGGCGGGCGCCTGTAGTCCCAGGAAGCAGGAGAATGGCGTGAACCCGGGAGGCGGAGCTTGCAGTGAGCTGAGATCCGGCCACTGCACTCAAACCTGGGCGACAGAGGGAGACTCCGTCTCAAAAAAAGAAAAAGAAAGAGAAAATACAAATGTAGTCTGATTCCTTAGCCTTACATAGTAAAATTTCTTGGAACACTTTTGGAGTACACTACTACTTTTGATACTTTCACAGTGTTGTGGAATTCAAATAAGGGAAATAAAACAACATGCTAAAGTGTTTCTCTAATGGCTAGTAAATCACTGCAACCTCATTTCCAGGACATAGCAGGGACGACACATTAGGCCTGAGATTAGGAAAGAAACATCACCCAGAATAAAGATGACTGAGAAAGGTAGACGTGACAGCTATTACATGGCTACTAACAATGCAGAAAAAATTAATAACAAATAAAGATGGGAACAGGTTAGCCACCATTTTTATTTTCAAAATGCAATAGATTTACTTGTTTTAGCTGTAAGAGTTTGACTAAAATGATTATGTATGCTCTGGCATCCGTATAAAAATCATTGAAAGGGCCACTTGAAATTGTTAGGCCCCCAGGGAAACAGCAGTTCTGAAAGTAAAGCCTGGAAGCCTTGATGCTACTCATAAGCTGCTTCA
This sequence comes from Piliocolobus tephrosceles, assembly GCF_002776525.5. Taxonomy (NCBI): domain Eukaryota; kingdom Metazoa; phylum Chordata; class Mammalia; order Primates; family Cercopithecidae; genus Piliocolobus; species Piliocolobus tephrosceles. The sequence continues at coordinate 70,348,921 of NC_045438.1, forward strand.
TTAAAACAAAGGCCACATACAGTGATCTCAAGCATCCTGTCTGCACAAAAATTAGTTCTCAGCCAGCTTCAAAGGCAGACATATTTTTAAATTTGGAAGTGTTTTCTTTTGCTACTAGTATGTTTGGCTTCTTGTGAATAACTTTTGCTGTTTATCTGAAAGTTACTTAATTTTTTCTCACAAACATACATTTTTTCTAAATTTCTAAGGGGGCCTCTGTCACAATCAACACTTTCTTCAACATAGCTCTCATCATAACTATCACCACCAAATTGGGGGCATCCTTTCTGAAACACCTCCCTAATAGTTAAAATTTTCCAGGTAGATCATTTTAAAAGATCAATTTTAATAAAATTCATTTCACTCAGCCATAACCATCTTGGGTTGTCACCACTTTTCATTCTAACAATATGGAATCCTAAACTACTCAGTTTAGTTCTATCTATTTGTTGGAGTCAGGCCAGGTTTTTATTTTCTGGTTTTGAAAGGGAAGGCTGATAAAAACTCTTGAAGAATGTGAACTGATATATTTAAAGTCCCATGATGCTGATTTTACTGTGACCGTGAAACTGCTCTAAAATAATAAAATCCATTTTAAAAGACTGACCATCTGTAATGTGTACATGGAAACAGATTCCTGATGTATTTATATTTTCAGTAGGATTAGAGAGTAATCCAGAATATTTGTTTATCAATAATCTAATATCAGGACCAAATTATTAATGAAATGAGAATGCGACTGAGTGTCAGATCGTAGCATTAACCATAGGTAACCTGTATTTGCAAAGTATGGTATTTATATTGGGGGAAATGGTTTCATCTGCTACAGAAATGTAATAATTCAACATTTAAGTTCCTCACAATAAGGATAATAGCAAATATATATTGGGAATTTAGTATATGTTCAGTGGTATATGCACAATATATATAAGACATATACTCTCAATTTATGTACGGGAGATAAATTGAAAAAAGCGGAAGCCCAGAAAAATTAAATAAATTTGTATTGAGTGATGAATGTAGAATTTCATGCCACAACCTGGTCTATGCCTTTAATAATTATGTTAAACTATTACATTGACTCAACAATCAATTATATCCATTAGTAATGCTGTTTCCCTATTCTTTGGCTTTTATTGAATTGTTTTTGTAATAAATTGAAATGAACCATAAGCTCATAGTGTTCTGAAAACAGTCAAGGGACCTACAAAGCAAACTAATTTAATGTGTAGCTTCCAATTAGCTGTAATTACAATATTTAATAAATGAAACACCTACCTTTAGAGATAATCAAATCTTTTCACTGAACTCCACTTGTGCTATGGTGTATACAATAGGCTAATGACAATCAGAAGCATAATTCAAATACTATCAGAAAATATAAAAGTACACTTTATTGCCAACCCTGAACTATTCTTTCTCGAAATAGATTTAAGATGGAAACTGGGTATAGAAAAATGAATTATATAATCATCCATAATTTAACTCAAATTAAGAAAGCATACCTTATTCTTACAGAACACATTCTTTCATGTACACACACACGCAGACACATTCAGTCATCTGGAGAGTTCTTTATTTATAAAACTATTAAAAAACTTCTCTGAATACACATCAATCAAAGTGCTCACTTTTGTGCATTAGGCAATTAAACAATTCTAGGCACTGCCACAGCCACTAATATCACAGCATAAAAACAAAGATTCAAGTTATTTCAGAATAAGATCTCTTTAAGAATAAGACATTTACCATTAATGTTTAACCAAGTTTTATTTCTTAAGGCAGTATTTTTGAGGAATTTCTTATACTCAGTTTGCAGTTATCAACACTTAAGAACAAGTTCCAAAATTTATTTTGTCCTTTTCCGGATCTATCTGGAATTAAGGAGAAGAATGTAAAATAAATAGAGATGATTTATAAACTGTGCTTCATCCTTGCGAATATGCATGATAAAGTGGTAAGATCACTGAACATCAGAAGGGTGCATCACTTGACATCATGCTTGCTCCCAAGCAGAAAAATTGTATTGTCTTTAAATAAAAGTCTAACATTGAAGATGGCAGCAGCAGCAAATAATAGTAAATCTCCTTTTGCTTCATAAAGAAAGAAAAAAATAACTAGTATGTGGTATCTTCAATCAGCTCTTAATAACAAACAACAAAGTGATATTACTGTTTTTAGAATAATTTGGCTTTTGGAAAGTGACAGGAAAACAAATGAACAAATGAAAATTCAGCTGACCAAAGATGTTAATTAGTCTAAAATGCCTTTGCAACAAAAGAATAGCTTCTCACTGAAAAGACAGCATAATAATGTAGAAAATCAAGACCATTAAACTGCCAAGGATATTTTAAATTAAGTACAAAGGTCAGGATATTTGCCTTGTAATAAATGGGCTATCTAAGAAATGAGAACAATATGTCTTTGCTGATACTCAAAAGTCAGAGCAGCAACACCCCCCACCCCCACACAGATCAATAGATATTTTACAGTCACAATGTCAATAAGTATAATTTCCTCCAAACTGTAATAAATTCATGTCTGGATTTTTTTGTTTGTATGTTTGTTTCAAAAACACCAAATGATGCTTCTATTCAGCAATTTATGTAGAATAAATGGAATTTGTCATTTTAGTTATTTTATGTAAGATGTAAAGCCCTACAATTTTTAAAATTTCAAGGTATTTTTGGATAATATTTATATCAGCCTATTTTTTGCATCCAAAATAAGTCCTTCTTGAATTTCCTTCAGAATGTTGCCTAACCAGTGGCTATAAACTCTTACAGTGACAACTATTATCCATTATCCAGCACTTGACATGCTAGCTCAACATCACTATATTAACTGATTTTCGAGTTTTCTTACTCCCTGTGGGGCCCTCTCTCCTAAGACTGATGAGGTGGGACACGGTGTTTGAGCTGCCATCCTGACTTGACAAACAGCAGGAATGGTCCTTGCACACAGTAGAGGAAGGAGGAAAGAGAGGGAGAGAATCACAGTGTTCTAGTGTACCCTGGAGTGGAAGGGCCTCATGCACATGTTTTCCAAGGCATTAAAACATTGTTTCTCAGATTTTACACTTCAGTCAAACATGCAACTTCTTTATTCAGTTAAAGTGCCCAAAGCTGCGTTAATACATATTGCAAATGTAGCAATTAGAAAGGGATTAAACTTCTGTCCCTTAGATATTTTAGAGAGGCTACTTTCTAAGATAAAAGTTGCTGCTCCTTCCAAGTTTAAATATGCTAAAACTCTAATCACTTCTTATAATTCCCAAAATGGTATTATTGCTTTCTTTTTAACCATTGAATTCACTCTAGCAGAGCGAGAGCAATAAAACTCATCATATTCTAATTTTCAGACAGCTTGATAAACCCAATGTTCTCACTATAGATAAAGTGTAATGAAGCACTTTCTTTCCCATAGGAAAGTCTTTGACTCATATGCTTTCATGCCAACTAGCCTTCACATCTGCTGTTTCACCATTGATGGCTTTAACTTGGCATGCTGAACTAGTGTCTGATGAAGCAGCTTTACTCAAAG
>NC_045438.1:70352473-70362473 GCF_002776525.5 Piliocolobus tephrosceles
AAAGGCACCATTTTATTTCTTGCAATGGGAACATAGTAAAATGGTGTTGGTTTCCTGTAGTCCTTATGCAAATCCCTGTAATAAACATAGGATCAGGTCTCACGTACAATAAATTGTGTGTTAGATGAGGAAAGGGGGAGGGAGACAGCCTCTCTGAGTAAAAATAACTTCCTTACTACACAAATAAATCAAAGACATAATAAATCATTAGTCATGTTTTAAATATTTGTATCAAACATGACCAATTTATATTAAAACTATATTAGACACTAATAAAAATATAACAACACTTTAAAATACCAACCGTATTTTATTGAACAAAATACTACCATGTAATTTAATGTTAACTATAATGAATTTCCCACATTCAGTATTTCAACACCATTCATAAAGGAAAAATAATTTGAGCGAGTTAGAAAAATTCTATGACTAAAAAATCTTCACTATTTCTTTCAGATTTCTAGAAAAAAAATTCTGATGGACAATGAAGAACACAGCAACATGAACAAATATAAAATTTTATCAACAATATTAACCATTAACCTATTCTGACTGTCTAGACACATTGGTGATCAACCACATAAAACTTTTATATTTTGTTTAACTCATTAAAGCACAAAGAAAAAAAAAGATTATCTATAAACTTCAATAGGTGAAACAAACAAAAAATTAAAAATAAAATTTCTTTGTGTTCTAAATAGTCATAGCTATTTCCTAATTAGTAATTTGCAAGCAAGTTGGCAAGAATAGTTTTTGGCTTAGTAACCGAAGTATATCAGGTATTTCGTCTTCCAAGTTAGAACAGTATGTTTTGTTTGAGGAACATTTTGTTTTAGTTTAGATCTGCAAAGGAATACTGAGGGATTCTCAAGTAACACAAAGCAATATGTAAATCAGAATTGTGAACTAATTTACCCTTGCCAGTTAAAATAGCACTTTTTTTTCACAACAAGGAAAGGAGCAGAAGTAGTTCACTAAATATTATAGGGTAGTAAAACAAGCTCAGGCAAGAAAACTACATGAACACAAATCTCAAAGCTCTTGCTCAGAACTCAATTCAATATCAATTTATAGAGTAGGCCAATTAATACCACGTCCTTAATGTCACTTAAAAGTCATCTCTTCTTAATTCAGTCTCCATTAGATAAACACAAAGTCTCATGTACAATTCTCCCAAGTCTCAAATATAGAACTTTATGCTTTCAATCCCCGTGATAGAAAAACCTACGATAAAGGTTTGCAAAGAAAAGATGAATGTTCCCTCCTCAAGTCCCTTAGAACATATATTTTCTCAATTTTCACTTAGACATACAAAATGAAGTACAGCTCTGAGAAACACAAATGCTCAAAAGGGAAAAGACTCCCTATTGAACTCAAAATAAATAAAAATGACATGAGAAAAAGCTATGTGGCTAGTTAATAACACCTAAATAAACAAGCCAACTCATGTGAGTAGCTCTTTAACACATCCTCCCTATACTTACTGAAGTACCATAAATAATTTCTAATTGTCATATTGTAGAAGCATTCCTTCTGGATAGTGGTGGAAAATTATTAGAATCTGTATAATAATAAACATGTGCACACTAAAGGACATAACCTGATTTCTAACCATGTGCTGACAAATAATTACTAAACCTTTTCTTACAGACAACTACACTTAACTAGAAATCTTGCTACATAAAATATGAAAAACATTTAAAGAATAAACTCTAAAACTAAACATATCTAAAATTCAAAAAAAATCTAGATAATATTTCTCATCTTTAAATATTATTTTTAGGTTAATTTTCTGCATATGCAAAATGGAACTTTCAAAATGTTTTACCAACAATATAGCAAGAGAAAATAAACATTCATTTCAGAAAACATTTTTCAATGTGAAAAGCACATTATTATTGCAATTGTGAGAATTTACTCTGCTAATGTGTAAATCTCTTCACAGTAAATATATTATACTTGTATTACCACAATTGCTCTAAATAAAAACGGACAAGAATTCTGTTTTACTTATATTTACAAAATTAGGAGCAATCTCTAATGAATAGTGTATGTTTTCAGATCTAATAAGGACTTGCAGTAAACTACCAACTTTTTACATTTTATCTCTCATGTAAAAGTTACTTATATTTTTGTAGTATACTAAAGCAAAATCACTCAAGGTCTCAAAAAAATTATTGCAGGCATGCCACACTAGCAATTCAGACTTCAAAACATATACTATCACCCCACCATATATTATTATATGTTATCACCCCAGCAGAACTTAATTTTAGAAGATTATTGAACTGGTAAGATCAGAATAAGTGGCAGACTATAAAGAACATGTTATAGCTGTATCTGCCCCAATGCTATAAGGCAAATGTTTTAGAAACTTAATATAATCAAGCAGTTGAAGCTATGTGGGTGAGCCAAAATGATTAATACACTTAACTCTTCTGAGTAATGATGGTTTATGTGATTATATCTTTGGTTATTACCTTTATTGTGATACTATGCATTCCCTGGTTATAGTCTTTACAATTAATAAGTCATTTAACCTCTTTGTGGACCAGTTTCCTCACCTGTTAAATGAGCATAATGATAATTGCTTCCTACCTTCCTTAGAAGTTGTCTGAAGATAAATGAGCTGGAATTTAGAATGTACTTTGCAAAGGAAGGCTGTAGAAGTTAAAAGAAAAAAAAAAAAAAAGAAAGAAAGGGAGGGAGAGAGAGAGACAGAGAAAACAAGAAAGAAAGACAAAAATCTCCCGAGAAAAATCCTCTTTTGCTCAGTACCAAAAATTAAAACATTTTACCTTGGATGGAATAACCCACTTGCTTTTCATTCCTAACTTAATTACCTACACTTCAAAATCAATGAATTTTAGCAAATAATTAAAATGGGAAAGCTATAGAGGGCTCTATGTTTCGAATAAACCTTTGACTACCCTATAGAATAATAAAATTTTACACATAATCACACATTATACTTGAAAGCCTCTGTCATAGGTTTTCCATCAGTGAATGTAAAATTCATTGTGCCAATGGATAACTGTATGGAATTTGACAAAAGTAGCAAGGTGCTGCAATAAAGAAAAGCTGTGGCATCGACTTAGGGCACACATAGCAGATAATAATCAAATCATCATTGGGGGAGGCTGGGAAAATAGGAATCCGTGAATATAGGGTAAAATCTTATTTTTAATTACATGTTGTAGTTGTAGTGACTTAGAAGATAGAAAATGAACTCATAATCTTTTGGATTTAGCCAAAAGATAGCCAAACAAAATGACAAAATGTTCAAAGTATCAGCTGGCTAGTTTTAGCTACATATAAGGTAGTACAAGCAAGAAAAGAACAATCAAAACAACAGCAAGGAGATGAAGAAGGAAAAAGAGGAGGAAGAGGAGGAGAGGAAAATAAAATTTAAAAGAACTGACCACTTTGCAAGCTGAATTTAGAGGTGATGTAGAGGGGATAAAACTTGCATGGCTGGATAATAAGCGTATTTCTAATCTTCAGTGTCTCAAACCAGCAAAAGTTCTTAAAATTTTCTCAACATGGCCACAAGCCTTAATTGAGGATCAAATTAAGCATGATGCCTTAGATGCTTTCTTAAAACCTCTAAAAATGTCAAGGCAATACCTTGTAGATTTTCTCATTTGGATAAAGATCTTCTAGCCCAAAGTAGCAATGATTCAGTCTGAAGAGAGGCATGCCTTTAAAAGAATAGCGTGTGTGGCTTTTACAGTATAAGCAGATTCAATTAGACACATTTAAAGGTTAAGAAGAAACTGTACTGGTAAAAGCACTGTCACCCTGGTGTAGAAGGAACTGAGTCTTCAAATGTAGAAACTTAGGCTCTCAAGTTTCTGTGAGAAGGACAGTTGACTTGGAAGATAAATAAAGGTTTATATTACATGTCACTAAGTTTTTGGCTGTTCATTAAGCAATATTCTTGTGGCAATTAATAATTAACACAAGCTCAAGATGTGTAAGTTCAGTGCCAAGAACTAGAGGTATAAAAGTGAATGATATAGATTCATTCAATCACTATTCTCCTGCTGTGCCGTAGGGTGTGGAAACATACAGGAACCAAGAAAACACATCTTGGATTAGTAATTTAACAATAACGTAAGTTAAAAAAAAAAAAAGGATGTAAAAGAAGAGCACTGTCCCCAGACTGGGTAATTTAGGTATGAAAAGGGTCAGGAGAGTTTCCCTGGAATAAGTGATGCATAGATTAGAATCTAAGGAATAAAGAGAATATAACCAATTAGGTTGGTAGAGAAGGATGGGGATGAAAAAAAAGCATAATGGGCACTGGAGAAAGACATGTAAAGGTATAGAATGCAACACAAGACTGGAATACATCAATTTGGATGGAACCTACAATTTTAAAATATGTGCCAACATTTTGTTTAATGACCATACAAAAGAGCACGTGTTTCTTCCTTTGACACTATATTTTTCAGATGGACATAATGTATTAGTACATATAATAAAGTCAGAAATTTCAGGTAGGCCAAATCCAGACAAAGAAAACTTGAGTCATGGATTTCATATAAACAAGGGTATTCAGTATCATTTTGTAAAACATGTTACTCACTTCAAAAATACAAGAATTCTCAAAAGAGGCCATAACACCTACAAGCTATAGCTGAGTGATTTTTGATCCTATAATGTATAGACTTCCATTTTCCTAGCCTTTATACTTCAGGGAGGAAAGAATGTTCCTGTTGCTTGGTAACATTTTGCATAATGGTTAGCCCTGGGGTGAAATTTCAGTTCTAGTACACTAAATTCCCTGATTCCAAGTACGTTTTGACTCCTCCTTTAATGTTTCTTAATAAAATTCCTGGACTGTCATCTATTTTACTATCTAAATATGATTAAGAACATATTGGTGATATCATGCAGTTTTCCATTACTTACATGAAAATAACGTGAGAACCACTATCTCCTATTTTGAATTATTTTTTTCCAGTCATGGCTTTAAATTTATCTCTGAGGTGAGTCTGTGTGGTGTGTAATGGATATAGAAAAAAAGAAGGAAGAATTTTTCTTGAAGATAATATACTTTGAGCACCTTGAGCTCAGTGAACAAAATCAATCATGGTCTTTGGACATGGAATTATTCAATGTTGAAGAACAGCTATGTAACTCTGCTATGTCTTTGCAATGCTGAGGATTTACACCCTTTAACACCAGAGATCTGGAGCCAGATCTTCTTGCTAGTAGTAACAAAACTATATCTTTTTTTTATAATAATTTTCTGGAAGGAAGTATTCCAGAACAATTAGTTAACAGCAGGGTCTTGCTAAATTAGTAAAAGCAAGATGGAGATTCCTTTAGAAGTCACTGCCTTAAGGGTGCTCCCTGGAGTGTTTGTATGTGTGACTGTTAATTGAAAAATGAAAGAATCGTATAAAATGTAAATACACAATAGTCTCTGGTTCATTGTACAGTTTAAAAATGAGTACGTAGTTTCGAATTCCAGACTGCTAGAATTTTTTTTTAATTTCATACAATAGCTGGTATAACTATATACTTAACAAGTGAAATACTGAAATCGAAATTAGAATATTTTAAGGCTACATTAAAACACCAAAAAAAAAAAAAAATCAACATTTAATGTATTCCTGTGAGTTCTAATTTTCTTTTCCTGTTTCAGTAGGAAAATAGAATTCAGCATGTGATAATATTAGCAACACAAGGTAGTTGTCAACTTAGTGATTATCACTGTGTGGTTTTTATTGTGACTTGTGTACATTCCAGATACAATTCTAAAGAAATGGTACATGTGCTGTTGGAAATAGAAAGCTATGTCGTGTCGATTTTCTCAAGATGCTAGAGGCACTCGTGTGTGAGAGAAAAACGCAAGGTAAAAAAGAGTAAGAAGAAAAGTCAGTAGCAAGGAAAAGTGAAAGTAGGCAAAATTGCATAGCAGAAAGCAATTGAATAAAAAAAAAAAGAACGAAAGAATGAAAAGACAAAAAATTAAGAAAATAAGCTTAAAAATAAAAATTTTATAAAGAAAAAATAAATGGTAATTGATTTTTCAAAAATGAACTTTGCTACTAGTATATTTGAACTTTCAAACAAAATATTTGAGTCTTCTGGAAAACAAAATTAAAACAGAAATGTTTATGAACCAAAAATAAACACTTCTGGTGTCAAATTTTTGTGTTAGGTACAATATTTATATTATTATATTTTACAAACTCAATTCAAAAGTCACCTGGATATTGGAATAATTTATATGCATCACGTGTTCACTTCCTTCAAGTTGTTGACACTAACAACGCATGTTTAGCAATTTCAGCAGCTTATTTATTTATTTTCCTTTTTTTTCTTTTTTTTTTTTTGAGACAGGATTTCACTCCAACTGGCCAAGCTGGAGTGCTATGTCACCATCTTGGCTCACTACAACCTCCGCCTCCCGAACTCAAGTGATTCTCCAGCCTCAGCCTCCCAGGTAGCTGGGACTACAGGTGCATGCCACCACACCAGACTAATTTTTGTGCTGTCGGTAGAGACAGAATTTTGCCATGTTGCCCATTCTGGTCTCAATCTCCTGGGATCAAGTGATCCACCCACCTTGGCTTCCCAAAGTGCTGGGATTACAGGCATGATCCACTGCGCCTGGCCTAACAGCTTATTTCTTTACAAAAACACAAAAATATTAACAAGTATTATAAGAAAGGAAATCTTTATAAATGCTCAATATTCAATTAAGAAAAACTGATCCATTGCAATTAATATAGTCACATAGGACCATACTGAACGTAATGTTTTGCTTATATTTCATTATTCAATAAATTTGATTAAATAACAGTGATTTTCCAAGTAAATGTGAAATCCATATCCAATACTCAATCTAGTCATATGAGAAATTTACTTTGAAAATAATTAAATTTAAAATATTTGACTAAATCTAATTTATCTTATTTTTTTGGAAATTGGATGTCCAGAAAGTTTATTTTAAAGTTGATTAATTTTTATACATTTTTTTACAAAGAAAGTTAAATAATTTGACAAAATACTGACTTAAGTCACATAAAACCAAATTCAGTGATTTTTTAAAATTTATTATTCTGTCTCCAACTAAACTATAATCTCCTCGAAAGTGAGAACTAGAATACTCAACGTGTGGTGTAACTTTTGGCACTCAATAAGAACTTGATGAATGCTTCATGAAATGATTTATTTTATAGCTTGAATTAATCTATTTTTTTAAATTACTATTTCCACTGCACATTTGCACTGTCAGTTGTGTTTCTGTGAACACAGAAAGAAAATATCAATGTTTAAATATTTGCCCAAGCTACAAAAAATGTAAAAATACTTGGTAAGATATAAAAGGAATTATAAAGTGATAATAGCTACCTAAAGTGAAATCCCTCAACTGGTCTACTCTGGGCCAGAGTAGACCATTCACTGGGCCAGAGTAAGGAGAAGAGAGAAAAAATAGAGGAGGGCAAGGCACTCTACATGACAGAAACTTTTTACAAGCACACTTTCATTTAAATGTTCCACAGGGCTGTCTCTCTGGAAACCACTGTGAGTTCAGTGGGACAGCCCCTTTCAACTCTGTGTCTCCCAGAATATTACCTTGGTGAATGTATAGATAATAAGAAATGTCTCTGTATTTTTAGCCCTTAAATCTTGCCTCATTTCAACAAAAGTAAATGTGTGTATGGGAAACATTTTTCCAAGTAATCATTCTATTCTTCTCGAATAGCAAAGTTTTGTAGAATCTGAACATCCTACTATTACAGTTTCAATAAATACATTTTGTGTTATTCAAAAAGAAAAACTTACTGGGAAAAAATGTTACACTTGGGCTGATTTTCCTCAAAACAGGAATAAAATATTGTAAAGCAAAACCTCCTTAGCATTTTCAGATTAAAATGATTGGTCTTGATGAGCATATGTTCAGTTGTACAACTCTCCACTCCTTGAGGTATATGCTATTATTAAGAATTGTGCACAAATAATGGCGTTGTTACACCCTTACCTTTGTGAATCGAAAGAGGTTTGTGCCCTATCATTTTAATTTGTAAATTTCAGGTAACCAGCAGAACTTACCTTGAAAAAGGTCATGGTTGCACCATCCTCTACTGCTCCATATTCTATCTTGGTTTGTTTAGCTAAATCATCAGCAGAATCAATAGGGGATTCCATGCGTTCCACTGTCAGAAAGGCGGCTAAGTTAGCAGTATACGAAGAAATGATGATAAGTGTGAAAAACCACCAAATGCCTCCCACTATCCTGGTGGACAGTGCTTTGGGCATGAGCTCAGAACCTAACAGAGAGTGGGGGAAAGGTGAAACGAATATAGAGAATTTGATCAGCAATCAGATACTTTTGGTCACAGTGGCAGAACGGAATCACTGTGTAATAAAAGCTTAAATCAAAGATTTACATATTGATTTAGTAAACAAGCAACAACCATTGAGAGAGCAGAGGCTAATTTCGAAAACAGACAATCTTTTAGGACATTCTTGTTTAAATATAGTGACAGGAGACTCAAGTTCTATCTGAGATGATGCAAAGTTCCAATTAAAATATTAATGAGTAAACATTTTCTTAATAAAAATAGCATTAGAAGAGAATTTTTAAGCTTTCTGGTTTGTAAACCACATGTATTGTTTTTTTCATATTTTGTTAGTTATGAGGGTTTCAGAGGAAGTGCTTAAATATACATTTGGATCCATTTCTTAAGCTTTTTGTAAATTTCATTTTTCATGTGCATATAGCTCAAACATTTTATCTTGTTATTTTTTAAAGTTATGTATAATAACAAAATAACTACTATTACCCACACTTCTTGAAATGATGTGGGGTTTTAATGTAGTGTTTATTTTAAAATAAGATAATAAATTATGTTCTCCTGTATAAGCAAATATCTCCTATCACTATGGTTAGCATCAATTAAAAAATTAGAATACGAATATATATCTAAATCATCACATTTATTTTTACACATATATAAATATTTTATAAATATATCAGAATGTATGGCTGGAGTTGCCTGCTTATTGTCTTAATAAAATAATGGGATCTGAGAATTATATTTTACTTTTGACTATTATTAATTTTAATTCATTTAGACTATAAAATAAAATCCTACCAATTTTAAAATTTGGTCTGTTATTTAAAGTTTAATTACAGCTTACCACATTGTTTATATTCTTAATGCTTAAATAAACATATATCAACATGTACAATTTTTTATAAGGTGTACTAAATTTGTAGATATGCATATTTTACTATTCACTTTTAATCATTTTGAATCTATCAAGAAAGCATAGGCTACAAAGTACTTAATTTTATTCATGTTTGAGTAAAATGGAATGAAGCAAAGACGGACTTACAGTCATATCTTTAGTATAATCTCTGATGCAGTAAGGTAACACATCTTTAGATGGAATAAAAAATAAAACAAATTATTCACGTGAAGCTTGAAAAATAAGTGGTATTATGACTGCACTATATCAAAACAGCCCATCTTATACTGCAGTTCATCTTACCGTTGCAATTTCAAACAAACAAACAAAATTTTAAAAGCAGTCAAACTTGGACATGACAGCCAACTCCAGCTCCAGATTCTGCCTATGACTCTGTAAGGAAAAAAAAAAAAAAACAGAAAAGTACCTTTCTGATGTAGTTGCTCCTAGGCCCTGTCAGACACACACTCGGACACTGAAACACTAAATAATCCCAAGATGATGAGCAGCGTTGGCTGCCTATTTTTCTTTTTTTGTGTTTTTTGTTTTGTTTTGTTTTGTTAATGTTTTTTTAAACAACAACACCAATAAAGTCAAACAAGACTGGGAAAGAAAAGAATAGTGGAGACATTTGACATAAATGGCCCAATTACCACAAGTTCATATCTTACCCAAGGACTTAAAGCGAGTACCTCCTAGTCTTGTGAATCAGAGCCTGGTTAGGGGCTGACTGTCATGTACTCAAGGTAACGTCATGTCCAGCACTATATCCCACTAATTCCTG
>NC_045438.1:70367183-70431467 GCF_002776525.5 Piliocolobus tephrosceles
GGAAGGAAGGAAGGAAGGAAGGAAGGAAGGAAGGAAGGAAGGAAGGAAGGAAGGAAGGAAAGAAATGGAGAAAGGTAGGCAGAAAGAATCTGGGAACACTGGCACTGGTTTCAAGGAAGTCTCTTGTAATAATTTATTCAAAAGAGAGAAAAATAAACGTTTGGTAAATTGATATTTAAATTAAAATAATATATATGTTTTACCTCACTTTCTCTGCTTTCTTTCTTAATCTGAAGATATCCAAAAAGATAAATCTTGCAAAAGATACAAACATAGGCCACAAAAATGGTCTGCAACTTGAATTTTCAATTTGCTCTTTATGGCAATACTTCGGAAGCTTTTCCTCTTTCTCAATTTGATTCATTACCATTCCTCTAATAGTGAGGTAAGGTAAGACAATTCTTTTTATCCCCGATCTTCACTTTCAAGCAGTATCTCCCAGCACACACACACTCTTACTCACTGGCCTTGCATTGCTATGTCTGTGGTCTGCCTTATTTCTCTCACACTAATGTGAACACAGCTCTTACTGTAGCTCCATTATTTATTTTTTTTAAGGTAAATCATCTCACCCCTCTATGATTGACTGTTCCATTTAATTCTATCTTTCCTGTTTCCAGATCTTACTTCAGTATCTGTCCTCACCTTCCAACTCTTTTGGATTCACTTTTTAAAATTCAATTGGCTTCCAAATCAATATTTTTCTGCTCATAAAATTATTTGTTTCCCCAAATCTATATATTAAATCTAATCACTTCCTTGACCTAAAGTGAATTTCCACTGTCCTGACAGTAGACTCTCCAATACCACAATGTCCTATATTAATTTATAATTTTTCCTAATTCTTCTTCTTTTATTACATTTCTTATCTCTGTTAATAGCATCATCTGACATCATCCTTCAATGAACAATTGCAGTGGCCCTGCCACTAGCCCTTAAATCACTTAGACTTAACATCCTTTGAATCAACTTCCATTCTTTATATTTCTTTGCCTCACAACCCAAAACTCCAGCAGTTGTCAAATTATGTCAGTATACTTCTAGAATGTCTTTTTCATTTCTTGCTCTTCCCCTTTTCTGTTTATTCCCATTGGCACTATGCTAGTTCAGGCTGTCATATCTGCAGCAGTAGTAACTGGACTTTCCACTTTTTATTCAAATTTATAATCTCTATATACTGCTTCCCAGTTGATTTTAATGTGGAATAATTGCCATAATATCACATCTCTATTTTAAAAATCTTTAATGATGTCCTTTGTCCATATATAAAATATGCAGACTTTAAACATGGAATTCAAAATTCTTCAAACTCTCCTTCAAAAACATTTCAAGATTATGATTCACTTTTCTTAGCAAATGTGATCTCTGACCAGATGGATAATTAGCCACTTTCCAAAAAAAAAAAAAAAAAAAGCCCTGTATTTATTGTTATTCATTTCTTTGCACATACTGTCATTTACCCTGTAATTTCCTATCCTTCACTCCATGGATATTCAAATCCTACACCCCTCCTTCAATACTATCCAGTACTACCATTCAGTAACTTTCCTCATTCTGTCTTCATGGAGGATGTCTATAATAGGGACTAATGACTATCGCTCAGTATTTGTTTTCCTCCCTGGGTTTTACTAGTAACATTGACGCCCACCTAAAACTATACTTTTCACCCACTCTTGTTATTCAACCCAATTGAGCCACTGACATATGATCAGAAGCAACATGCACAACTTTCTGAAAATTCTCATTAAAGACATTTGCCCTGGAATCTTCCTCATTTTAGGAAATGGTGCTAAACAGAGAAGAATTAGAAGCCCCTTGTTGAGGAAAACAGGGCTGTCCCACAAGAGTTGGACTGTTCTCTGGATTGGGGATGATTCAAGCTGTTTTATTTTGGGCTGTCTTCATTAGAGATGCTTAACCACTACTTGTGTAACCCAAGTATATCTTTCTTTTCTTCATATTTATAAAATGAAGAGTGTCAAGTCATACTTATCATAGCTTGGTTTCTTTGCTATAAATTAATGCACATCTTTTCCCTTTCCCATTATATTGTAACTGGATATATCCCAATACATTTCCTTATTTATCTTTTTGTCTCCTCAAATTTTTAGCACAAGGTTTTAAAACAAATGAACATTTGAAACATATTTGAAATATTTGTATGTTCCTTTTACTTCTCTCTTTCTTTTTCAATTTCTGGTCAAACATCTAAAATGATTATTCTCCTATAACTTTACACCTAATTTCTCCTGAATCCTAAACTTCCACTGCTTTAAAATCTTGCTTTTAAATCCATTGTCTTGTTCCTCAAGTCTACTTTTTAACCATTTTTGAACTTCTAATAACATTATTATTGAATGATGTCTTCTCTTTGAACTTCTGACATGCACCCTTGTTTCTCACTCTCTGCCCCACTAACACATAATCTGTCATGGCTCAGTTTCAGCTCTCAAAACTTTCCTTCCTCCTTAATCACCTAACACACTTATGACTTTAACTTCTATGCTGATGATTACAAAACTCTCTTAATTTACAGCCATAAATTCTCCCTCAATGGATTTCCACCCATCTCTGTAACTTCCTACCTAGGCAATTCACCATTACCTCATGCTTAAAATGTTTAAAATTGAATCAAATAACTTCTCCCATATTATCTCTGTTTCCCAATTTCTCCTTTTCAAAATTGATGTGTTACTTCTCTGAGCTCTTTAAAGTTTGTCTTCTTTTACTATTTTTACTTAAATACAAACTGTGTTTAAGACACATCAATTTTTTAAAAATGCCTCTTTGATTCATCTTATGAACTTCATTGCACTTTTCTTTCCATTCTTTTTTTTTTTTTTTTTTTTTTTTTTTTTTTTTTTTGCGACGGAGTCTCGCCCTGTGGCCCAGGCTGGAGTACAGTGGCGCGATCTCGGCTCACTGCAAGCTCCGCCTCCCGGGTTGGGTTTATGCCATTCTCCCGCCTCAGCCTCCCGAGTAACTGGGACTACAGGCGCCCGCCACATCGCCCGGCTAGTTTTTTTGTATGTTTTTTTTAGTAGAGACGGAGTTTCACCGTGTTAGCCAGGATGGTCTCGATCTCCTGACCTCGTGATCCGCCCGTCTCGGCCTCCCAAAGTGCTCGGATCTTTCCATTCTTAATCACAGACTTTCTAAAATAGTTTGTACTTGATTCTCCTTTTCTCCATTTTGTCTTGCAAAACTATCCTCATATTAAGTTATGCATCATGAAACTCCCCTTGTGTAGAATCAATATTTATTAACTACTGAATCAGGTTTAACTTTCCCTGCCTCTGAATTTCGAGTCTCAATATAATATGATTCAATGCTTTTAATTTTATTCAAACTATTATGTAGACTGGCCCATTGTCTCATTATGCCTTTGTTTATGCTGTTTCTACTAAGTGAAAAGTTCTCTTCCTCTTCAGTTAATTCACCCAACTAGCTTCTATCCTATTCGCTTCTGAAATTCCATAGTGTTTGTTTTTGCTCACAAGTGGATCTATTTCAAGTATCTATTTATTACCCACTGTCTTTTGCTGTACTAATGGGATTTCATGTATCAATTCTGTACATCCAGAGTTTTATGAGGCCTTTGAGAGATGGACTTTTAAAAATCATTCTCCTCCTCCTCATTCTTATTAGTACTTGCATTACTTCAGTGCCTAAAAGAGGCATAACAGAATGACTACAAGTTTTGAGACTAGAAGGTTTGAATTCCAGCCAAATATATACTTTGTATGAGGTGACAGATCACTAAATCTCTCTGAGCTGAATATTTATTTCTAAAGAGGAGGGGGAAAAACTCAGTATGAGAGATAATATATGCAAAGCCATTTTCAAACTGTATATTGCTACATAAATGTTAGCTGAAAGTATATAATCCTTGTTTAAAGATTTCTTACGCTAGACCTTTAGAACAAAGAAATAATTTAGGAAACATATAAAATAATCTACTACTCATTGAGGGAATACATTACCATTTTTTGAAAAAAAGCTAATTCAACATTAATGTGAACACTTTGTCATATCATGGGCAAACTACATTACAACTAATGAAGAATACAAAAATGATTTTTATAACATACATAATTTTAACTCAATTAGTGATATATTTTACTCATGTGAACACATTTTTTCCTGAAGCTGGAATGGCCTTTCTAGAATGTGTCCTATTTATATGTCAGAATTTAAATTCAATATGATTTTATTTTTTCATCATCATTATTACATAACAATCCTCAACTTTCACGTGCATTATGAAAAATTCAAAGCAAATCTTGTTTAAAAATTTAATAGCAGTAACTGTAATACTCTGTTTTATTTGCTCTACTTAATTACTTAGTTGATCTATTAATTCCCCACCTCATTTTATAGATGGGAGTAAATTGATTGGAATACGGAAAATAAGTAGCTTTTCAAATTAATTTGTCTAAACAGATTAGACATAATCATTTCCAAAATCAAGTGTAAACAAACATTCTAGTATGAGAAATACAAAGTTTTTTTTTTTCATTACATACTATTTTCATATTTACTGTGACTTTGTTTTTCTTTCCATGGGCATATGATTAAACTAATAATGTGAAGATGTGATCTCTTACTATTTTTTAATTTAATTTCCAAAGTAATTTAAAAATTCAAAATTTGATTTTCAAATTTTCAATTGTTACTTCTGTATTCATGGAAAAAGAATATTTTGAAGGATGATAACTATTTGCTAAGGAGTGGTACATTTTGTTGAATAAAAATATAAAATTCTCAAAAGAAGACACCGTTGTCATTCTTAACAAGAGAAGTTATATCATCCAAACTTAAAAAAATAAGACAAGTGACAAGGTAATGCTAACTTGGTTATTTAGGAGAGAAATGGAAAACAGGCAATTGCTACACTAAAAACCTATATACATTAAAAACTTTTGCAGAATAACTATAAGACATGTTTTCCAGCTCAATTCTGGATTTTTAAAAATCATCCTACACTTCATCTTTGCTCAACATTTCAACATTATTTAAATGAGCTGTGTGCTTTTTCAACATAGGTGATCAGGCCAGTTTGGTGCCAACACGAGTGAGCATGGATCCACTGGTGTGTTTGTCATTTTCTTGAGAAGTAGAACATGGAAATGGACTTCATAGTTGTGTCTCCAGAATGAAAGAAAATAGCCAGAAATGAGAGAGTATTTTTAGAAATTGGATCTAGATGGACTGAGAGTTGCTAGGGTAACTCTACTTATAGGGTATGAAATTACTATTAGTTTAACCCAGAAATGGCCCGAAGAGGGCCAGTTAGAACAACTATCATACTTGGCAGAAAATTAGATTAAATGTCAGCAAGAAAGGAAATGAGGACTCTACAGGCTTATCAGATAATAGACAACCTTACCATATATCTGTTAAGTACAATCTGCTGAAATTATGCCATTTTCATGACATCTCTAGTGGAATCAGGCATAAAATGGGAACATCTCAAGCCTTTGAAAAGCAGATTTGCCTGTAACTAAAATAGTTTAAAACAAGGCATGAAAGAATAAGGTGAAGCATTCCGGAGATGGCAAATTTAAATAATATACTATTGAAAATGATACATATAATTAATAACAACATCACCTGATGTTTGTGTCACACTTGCCAATTATCAAACAAACTTAGCCATATTATTTCATTTTGAGCTGTAACAAATGACTTAAGAACACTATTATCATTAGTATAAAATTCGGTTTTGTATAAGTCAGGTATCTCTGAAGTGCACAGAAGGATTGAGCCAGGTCTGTAATGGAGATCACCTGTGAAAATGTTCCTACTCTCTTATTGCAATCCATTCCAGTCAGCATTTCAATCATTATCATTTCCCATAAAACAAGAGAAGGGAATTCCTATGATCTAATTTATTCCCAATTATAGAATAATACTATTTCTAGTTTTTCCTACCTTCCAATGATTGAGTAATTCCATAATTTTCACTCAGAATAGAAGACTCTTTGCTTCATCACTTTTTAGCATATTTATATCCTTCACTATGTAGAACCAAATCATGCACACTGGGAGCACTCAATAATTAAGATGTGCTTACAACGTTTGTGATATCATCATAATGCAAAAAAAGTCACAAATGCTCAAGAAAAGATCATGCTTTAGTTAATAAGTACATTAATTTCTATTAAAAATATCATGGAATAAATGTTATTTTTTATTTACTGCCATACCAAGCCTAATAATATTTCAAATGTTAAAATTAAATAATACATGCATAGATATGAAATCCTTAAGGGATGTTCAAATTCATCTGAAGCCTAAACTTTACAGTATTATGTTTATACTATATTTTACCATTGCCAACTGTGTTCTGATTATTTTTCATATGGAATAGAATATTGCTATTTTTTACACTGTTAGAAAAAGTTATCTCTTTAAATCCATGAAGAAATACTAAAATCAAGAGCCTTAGCAATTTTTCTGAAACACCACAGTATATCTCAAATGAAATAAATCAAATTAAAGGAATTTAACTAAACATATTAGAAGAAAGGGGGAAACAATATCTTCCAGGATAGACTGCTTATTTTTCAAAATCATTAATTTTTAATTGACATTGATTTCAGAAAATAAAATATTAAGAAGTAACCTTAAAACATTGTATGTGTCTACTGTAAACAGTTATCAAATATAATGTCATATAACTTTGGGGAAGGCACAGTATCAAACATACTGCCATTAAATTCTTTTATAATATCCATATGAAACTCAAGGTTTCACTACAAGAATCTTTTGTAAAAATATCCTTGAGACCTTGAAGTTTAGTCTGTGCAGTTATCTTTTATGATGTTATTATAAGACTAAGAAATAGAGATAATTTCCTAAAACACTATTTTATTCCATAGTAAATCAAATAAAGGTTTCTTTTCAGTGGCATGCTCTGCAAACACATCAAATTATCCTGTGAAACTATGTGATCTTCTTATATTCAGCAGGTATCACTACACTTTTATGTTTTATTATTTGTTTGCTTGTTTTTTAATTTTTTACTTTCTTAATGAATAATAATCAATCTTCTTAGCCTGAAAATTTTTGTCATCATTTCTAATACTTAGTGTATGTAACCTACATGGCTATTTCTTTAAATAAGAATGGTTGTTATTCTGTTATCAGTTGCTATTTACATCTTCTTTTGTTAGTTGTGAATAAC
Organism: Piliocolobus tephrosceles; assembly: GCF_002776525.5. Classification (NCBI taxonomy): domain Eukaryota; kingdom Metazoa; phylum Chordata; class Mammalia; order Primates; family Cercopithecidae; genus Piliocolobus; species Piliocolobus tephrosceles. The sequence continues at coordinate 70,374,373 of NC_045438.1, forward strand.
ATATATCCCAAAATATTTTTTATTGTTCAATAAATTAAATGTATTACTTAAAAAGTAATTGTGTGTGTATTGGTTTAGAGTCACACAGCCCACATCATTTTTTCGTTAATTGTACATATTTAAGTACTTTAAAAGTTAGTTTCTAAGGAAAATATTTTATTAGCTATAATTAATTTCAGTTACCTTCCAAATCATTAATGAGCAGGATGTTAGTTAAGGCTATATTGTGTTCTCTATACTTAGATATAAAAGGCTTCATAATGTAAAATGATATGGTGATGTTTTGAAGTTGGATGAAGTTAAACTATGGTTAAGAAAGGAATGAAAATAACAAAACATTTAGAAAACACTTTTATGTAAGCTAAGAAATAATATATAGGTTTACAATTTAGGAAGATGGTTTTAAATAAAATAAACACAAGTGAATATAAATATATTTGGTTCAATTGAATATAACTGAAAGCTCAAGAAACCTCATCATAGACTCATAATCCCATTTGATAAGAGTAAATAAAAGCTAATGCAATATATTAGCTAGTTAGCACTATGTCAAAAGGTTTCCAAATAGAAAGAGTAACACCTGGGTGTTGCGGGGGGCGGGGCAACACATCATCAGGATCAGTAATATGACTTCACGCTCCAAACCAAAGTAACTCCCACATTGCAAGGACTATAATGTCGACAGATTATTAAGATAGTCATTATCATCCATACTAATATACAGCTAGTCTATTTCCTCTTTTCCTGGAATAGCCCTTTGCTGATTTTGGATTAGCTAGAATATCTATATAGCTGAATCCACTGGTATATCACCAGTATTCCCATTCCATATTACATCTGACCACAGATAGATGTACCTGGGTATAATGCTATACTTCATACTCAGCATGACCAATATCCAATTGATCACGCTCTCCATACCAAACTGACAACCTGTCTATATTCAACCAATGTGGCAGGTAATCCAAGCATTGTCCCACAATCCAGATGAGAATTCTTAAAATCATCTATCTTTCTTTTCCTTAAATTTCTGCATCTAGTATATCACCAAAGTTTATTGCCTACTTTTTGCAAAATAATTCTTGAATTTGCCTTTCCATTTTTATTTCACATTCCCCTTATTACTACAATTTTGGGTGGGCTCTAATTATTTCCAAACCAACAGATCTCCCTATCTTTTGATTCTGTCACCTACATCTCTTTTCTCTTTTCTATTTATGACTATTATGTAAATATTCTCAAACTTTGATACTTTTTATTCATTGATCAAGAATCTATAAGAAACCAATATTTCTTTTCAATAAACTCGAACCTCTTCTGCCCAATATTCAAGGTTTTAGAAAGATGAGTCATATCATTTTTTCTACTATGCTCTAACAAGTCTTATGGTTTATTTAAATAGACAAATAAATATCTCATACATGACACTCATGTAACACCTTATATAGCATTCATATTAAGATCCCCATGCTTTGTTAATGTTCTTCCTCCCAGGAAAAATCTTCCTTTATTACAGCTCATTAATATTCTACTTATATTTTAAAGCATAATTTACTTATTGAATGATATACTCGACAGGTAAATATGCTATTCCATATTTATTTTAGCCTCCTCCACCTAAAATGCTCACTTCATTATTGTCCATTTGATATCGTTTTCATATGTTAAAGCCTTAATTCACTTACTAAGAGATTAAATGAATAAAGTATGCCATTTTAATTTTACATCTCTTACAGCATTAGAACAATACTGAAAATAGCATAAGTGCTCAAAAATATTATTGTTTCATTGGGTCTGTATACACAGAAAAATGAAATTCTTTAGCACTTTGTTCAGTGTTATTTAGAATGTAGATGCCAGTGGATGTAGAAGATTCAGAGCAGAGTTGCTTTTTCAATGAATAATTATCAGAATAATGCTTTTCAATAAATTGCACACAGGGGTCCCTTGGGCATAACAGAGGTGCTATAGGGTTAATAAAACAATCACTAAAATGCATCTGTTCTTCAGTGTGTATTTTATTAAGTGAGCGCAATGTAGTAATATTAATTGCTAGTAAATATTGGACCCTTTGGACAAAAAGTATTTGTATTAATTCCTTGTTTACCCAGTCTACCTGTCTTTTCTTTAGTGTGATCTACTTCTTGAGCAGATTTATTTTGTATTTAAACTACTGATGGAATCAATCTTACTGCTTTAAATTCAAAAATAAAATATATCCAGAATTATACAGTTTCTATATTTTATCAAGCAAAATATTTCTCTGAAAAAAATAAACAAAATATCAGAATGATTATTAACCTATAAAGATAAAGAATTTTAAAATGAGCTTTGTATTACTCTCATCTTCAGTGCAAGTTTCTTCAACAGAATGAGTGGTGGGATCTAAAATATGACTGGTTTGTAAACACTACCTCATAAGATGTATTTCCTTTAAAAAGAGGGAGAGAAATATTAAGAACCTCAGGCCACTGCTGGATGGCCAGCCTCAGTGGAAACAGCATGCAGAAAAAGTGGGAACAAGGTATTTTTTAATGACACAAGGAAAAACAACACGAAACTAGATGAGGTGGCGTGAAAATTCTAAGAAACAACAGATCTCTTCATGAAACTGAGGAGTAGGCACAATAATACCCACCCCTGTTAGCAGGATTTTGGCTATCAATGAAAGCACTGCTTTTAAATGTGCACGAAGAGAAGCGAGTCTTGGCCATTATTCAGCCTTTTCAAGCCCGGCTTTCCCACCACTGGTAATCATTGTTGATAACATAATCCTTAAGCATGAATTAAGGAGGTGCACGTAAATACTAAGAGCTGACAGGGATATAGGCCTGAGACTGGGAATCCCTTTCACACTTAGTAATGCTAAGTAGTGGGAGCTAAAACGCTTCTTAAGAGAGTCTGTTAAGAGTTTTTTTGTGGCCCTGAAAATGATTTGTTTAAAGGTTCTACTCTTCCTCTGATTACTAGTATAAGTTTATTTTCTTGTTCTATTTGCCAAACACTTTTTAAAATAATGTTTTAGGATGTCTGTGCAAGTTAGCCAGATGCTCAACAAAAAATATAATTGATAATTGTCTTGATAAAACAGATTACATAGTCTTGTCTATAGTGCTGTTTAGTCTCTCTTGGTCTCTGTGTGTGTGAGTGTGTGTGTGTGTGTGTGTGTGTGTGTGTGTGTGTGTTGCCCCTGGTAATCACTAAAGCTTCTTTCTAGAATTGATAACCCAAGAGTTTATCTTTTTGAAATATATCCTTAGTTATTATCTATTCACTCACCAGGGTAGATATTACAAGGGTAATTACTTAAGCAGGACAGAATTTTGTAAAACCTTCATAAAAATAATGCAATTAAAGCTCATAATTTTCAACTTACATAAATTATGTGTGTGTGTGATTGTGTAATGAGTCACTTCACCTCACTTTTCCTCCCTGAAAAACGATCATGTTGGACTAAATGTACTCAAGTTATTTTTACTCTCTCAATGTTGTTTTAGATAGAAAACAAAGAATGTTTTGTGAGAACTTTGGATGGGTCCATTATTTGAATAGTATTAAAGGCAAAGTTTTTGAGAACAGGGGCTTCCACTAAGTTAAGATTCAATATGAGGTAAAGAAACGGCAATGTTAAAATAGTTGATTAACTAAAAGTAAATCAAAGTGTTACAAATGATTACCTTTCAGTTTAAAGGCTATCTAGGACAATCTTTAAGTCAGCATCTTCCAAAATAAAACATTCTGAACCAGTAGCAGACACAGTAAAGCTACCCAAATAATTTTTATTACATTTACAGGAGTGGATACATATTTTTCTGAATTTTATAAAAGTATAAATAATATTTTATGTATTTTTGTAGATTTTTATTTAATACAGCTGGTGCATCTCTATACTACATTAAAGTATTTGTTGAAATATTTATAAGACCCTGGTATAAAACTTTATGTATATTAACCCCTCAGAGAATCAGAATTCATTATTCATTATCATCCTCAGTAACTTTAAAGAAATGCTACAGATTTAAGCAAAAATTTTTAAAATGTAACAATTCATTTGTTACTTTGCATTTAATTTCATCATCGTCAACTATTTGTCCATCAAATATGAACAAGACAATGAATGTTCTTTAATTTGTAAGTTCTGATACGTAAATTTTTCTAAATTAAAATATATTTCATATATATATGAGTGTTGACACTGTTGAACAAATAGCGACCTGAGAGAAAAATTCCTGAGTTGCTAATATCAATGTTGTCATTATCCACTATCTGATTTTCTCTCTCTTGTCTTCGGTTTCTTATCTGGTAGAGGGAGGAGGTTGTCCCTGGTGATCACTAAAGCTTCTTTCTAGAATTGATAACCCAAGAGTTTATTTTTGAAAATACATTCTTACTTATTATCTATTCACTCACAAGAGTAGATATCTGTAATTACTGAAGAAGGACGGGATTTTGTAAAACCTTTGTAAAAATAATGCAATTAAAGCTCACCATTTTTAAATTACATACTTAAATTATGATAGAAAAAAAGAAAATAGTTGCATAAATTTGCCTTTGATAAGAGGTTTGAAAACCTTTTCAATTTTAGAGTGTAATTGAATGCAAGTTTGTCATTTATTACTTACTACTGAGAAGACAGGGAAACCAGTTTAGTTTACATTGTTTTTTATTATGACCAAAGTGTAGTAATTTCCCTTTGTTTATTCAATTATATGTATATAATCAAATAAGTAAAAATCAAGAATCTATTGATGAAATACAATACCAATTTGGTCTGATCCTTTGACCCCTTCATGTAATGAGGCAAATGGTTTTGTGATTGTGACAGGCACCTCATACTGCTGGGGAGGCTGCAGTTAAAATTCTTGGCAGTAGCCCCAACTTCCTGATTGACATTCATCATTCCTTCTTTCTTCCTCTCTCTCGTTACATGCTTACCCATCTCAAACTAGCTCTGACTTTTCCAGATGTAGTTTATCCTCTCCTTACCAGTTCGTTTCTTCCTTGTTTACTGTATCCCCATCAGAACACAAAACAGACCTTACATTTATATGGTAGAAATAAGAAAGCAACAATACAAATGCAGTGTTTGTTTGACTGCCTCTCTTTAAGGGGCCACTATACATATATGTGAAGTAAATCCACTGAAGGGTAAAACAAAAATTTTCTTGAAGATATTTGAAAAATTATTCATCTTAAAGGTACTTGAAAAATTATTAGCCAATGCTTGTGTATGTGTGCATATGAGTGTGTGTGTGTGTGTGTGTGTATGTGTGTATGTGTTGTATGTTGGTATTATTTTACTGTGACCCCCTTTAGTTACAGTCCCTTAATTCTTTTCCTGTAATTTCTATAGCATTCTTTAGCACTCTAATGATCTTTTTTGTTTCAATTTCAAGATAAATGGTCAGATCTATTATTTAAAAGTCAGACCTAAACGGTCAGTATTAACTGTATAGAATAAAAAATAGAGAATACACCTGAAAGCCATATGATTTAGATGTAAAACATGCTCAATGTATATCTAAATCTATACAATCTTTGAGTTTCTATATAACAATAGTGGCTTTGAATCAACATGTTATGTACTTTGAATCAATATGTTATGTACAATGTACATTGAGCATGTTGTACATCTAAATCCATACAATATGATCAGATCGATGTTCATTCCTTACAAATATATACTACATATTTACCAATGAAAAACCTCACAAAATTACACATTGCTTCCACGTGATTTGAACTGATGACATTCGTATTTAACTATTTGGCTTCTATCTCCTTTCAATTTAAGAATGGAAGAATATATTTTTTCTTATGTCATTATTTATGGCCAAAGCAAACATTAATTTGGATTTTATACCTAAATTATTTTATGCTTTAATGTACAAATCACTAATATGTTTAGAGCGCTTAGAGCTTTTATTTTACTGCAAAACAGATTGGCTTTGATTCAATTAATTTATTTTTTTGCAAATATGAGTCAAAAAACCCCCATATTAAAACAAAGTGAGCTATGAACATAGTACTTGAAGTACATAACATACTGATCAAAGCAACTATTGTTATACAGAAACTCAAAGATTAACTGAATACCTTTTAAGAAGGGATAAGGTAATAACAGATTTGTATAAAAATGGTGGTTTAAAAACCTTGTTAATGTTTTGACTTGTTATGTAGTTTAACTATCAAGAAGTATAATAGCATCTGGCATATTTTCTCAACATCAGAAAATAAATTATTGACAAATTACTTTATTAATGTAGAACAATTTTTAGAATATGATAATATTCTACTGTCTGATGCAGGTACTTTATAAATTTGATAAGTATTTATAAAGAAGATCATCTAATTATTTTAACGAATATATCATGAATGTCATCACTAATAAATAGGTTTTTATGAGCATTTAAATATTTACCCTGCAGCCCTTCTCATCACTCAACCTATCTACTCCCCAAGACTTACTTCCCATTTTAGAATGTATAATAAGCTAAGTCAATTTGGAAGGTCATATGTGAGATTCTATTAGGTTGCTGCAAAAGTAATTGCAGCTTTTGCCGTTGAATTGCAATTATTTTTGCAGCAACCTAATACTATATTTCTAGTCTATTCAAAAATGAATATGCAGTTATTTTAATGATTTTTAATGATTTGCCAAAGTTTGTAAACAGAAGCCATAAATTCAGGTTACAAATATGTTTTGTTTGGCCAAAAGCATACCTTGAACATTTTATTAAAACCAGGACTGTCAAGCCTTTTTCTCTAAAACCTCTTCTTTTTCAAATGTACTCTAAGAATGCAACTACCTATGTCTATTTCTATTCTTCAATGTTTGTATTGATTCTACTATATTTTTCTTCACTCTGCATCTTTATCCATGCAATGTTTGTTCTTTGAAATATATTATTGAAAATGCGATGATATATAATTAGAAGGCTCTTGTATAATGCCAACACTGACTCTGTGGCCACATATGCTACATATAATTTATTTTGTGAGTAAAAAAAAAAAAGCTTCAATTTCCCAAATTATGTAGGCCAAATTGGAAATCTGAGATCAGGAAGGCAAAATAGAGTACAGTTATTTCTAACCAAGAAAGTATATATTCAAAGGAACATTTTAAATAATCTCAGAATTTTCATTTTAGTCAATCAATATAAATAACCTGAAAATTATGACATGTAACTTTATAGAGAAATCGTAAATAAATTTGGAAAAAAATTAACATTTATTTAGATTAACATAAGATGTATGAGATAAAAGTAAATTAGTAGATAGTAGAAGTAGTAGAGAGTATACTAACAGTAAATTAGTAACAATTGACTCAAATTTAAAAATCAAGATTTAAAAAACCAAAGAAAATCCCCTAATCACATGGGCCATATTGCTCAATAGTCATAAAAATGACTGTTTAATTATAATATTTTAACTTGTAGATAATAGTTTTTAGTGCAAAAACTGACTACACTGTTTAGCATATACAGTATGTTTATGCATTTGATTATAATTCTATTTTTAATGTAGAAACATATACCACTGCCAAAATTTATTAAATGTTTCTCTCTGATTCTTTATAAAATATTTAAGTGATTCTCTTTAATATTCAAATTCTATAACTACATATAATAAGAGTTTTAAGAATACATCATTTTTAAAACAATTACTAAATAAGAGCTTTTATACATTACACTTCTATCAGTTTATCTGTTCTTAAAACTCATAACATTTCTGACTTCATCAGATTTTTATTTCTGACAATGCTGCTTTATATTAGTTTACGTAAGTAAAATTTTTTATTCTCTACAATGTAGATGTTAAAAATTGCATTATTTCTTAATGCCTTTAAGAATTGTTTATGAATTCTGGTTAATTAGAATTAATCTATATCTATATATCTCTCTATTCATTGTGTTCTCTATTATACAATGTGTATATATCTATGTGTGTTTACATATACACAGATATATGGACACACACACATACACACATATTATTTTTTTCAAAAAGGCAATTAACATATTTTATACATTTCCCAAGAATACTTTTTTCTTCTGCATTTTTTATTCATTTGAAGAGCTTTACTTATCCAAAGCCAATAAAATTGGAAATGTGCTCATGAAAGAAGGCCAAGAAGTCCATCTGTGACTGTTCATTTCTCTGAGCTATCAGTTCTTTAATTTCTCAAAATATTTTTTCATCTGAAGCTTGACTATCTACTTCACTAAACAAACAGAACTGTTCCAGCTTCTTATAGCAGTAGATATTTTATTTTCCCTAAATCCCAAATGATCTTTTTTTAAAAAAGAAAAAAAAAAACTATCTTCCCTCAGCATCCAAAAATTTTTTACTTACTCTGAAACCCTCATTGTATGTATTTAAGACATTTAAATTATTCATTCCTGTCCCTATTTATAGAGATTTATAGGACATCATAACAATAATATGTTTATATACTTTTTCTTGTTTGGTTTATTTCAGGAAAATCTGTCCAAATATTTACCATCAAAATATCTTTTATACTGATTATAGGGTCAATGAATTATTCTTATTAGTAATATTTTATCCCTGTGTAACAGCTGGTAGTACCTTAATAAAAGTTACAGAATAACCTTTGTGATTTTTACTTTGAAGTTTGGTTTTGCTAATAATTTCAAACACTGTTTAAAATTATTTTTTTGAAGAGAATCCTTTAATTTCTATACTAGTTGAGAGCCCTATATCCAGTCCTCTCATACTTTTGACTGTGTGATCTCTAGTATGTCTTTCAACCACTCAATGCCTCAGTTATCTTACGTATAAAACAAGGGAGGGGTATAAAAACACCTTGTCATTCCAAAAGAATTTTATAATGCTCTCAATATGATTGATATTTCATTTGCTTTAGTTTGTCTGAATGTGCTTTCTGTGAACATTATATCTCTATTTTTATTCTTCCCATCTTATCTGTCTTTTCACAGAAATATTTTTACTTGAATGTATGTACTAATTTGTTAAACATATTACACTTTGTACATTTATTAATTGAAAGACAGCAAGTTTAATAAATTAGCCTACATTATTTTATGTATTTATTTATTATTTCTTGTAAGTTCTAATATCTATTTACTCTCTTTCGCTTCCCTGAATCTTTTTCATGGTAACATTAACTTATAGGTCCTAAAATTTTTATATAAATATAGCATTAGAGGTAAATATATTTATCTGGAATGTACTAAAAAGATATAATAATCAAGGTATAGGTAAATTGACTAAAACAAAAATCTTACCTCCTTCAAATTAGCTTACATATAAACATGCATATATTATCTGAACTGCATGAAGGATGATAAGGAACAAGTTCAATAAAAACTCGTATGTAAAAATATTGGGCTAGTGCAAAAGTAATTGTAGTTTTTGCCATTAATTTTAATGTACTTTTGGCAAAACCGTAATTATTTTTGCACCAACTTAATAGCTGCACATAATAAAGTGACTCAGCAATTTCTTATTAAATCTAGACTAGCTTCAAATTTTTATTTATATTTTAAATCAACCAAATGCAATATAATAAATAACATTTTCTTCTAAATGTAATCTGTACCAAAAGATAGCTCGGACAGAGTGATGAAGGACTGAAAAACCAGTGGCCAAATCACGCTGAAAAGCTCCTATCAGTAACTACTGAAACACTAGGAAGAGAAAGAAAGGGGAAATTCGGAAATGTGCCCTCCATTCTTACAGAAGATGAAAGAGGAAGAGGAAGATAAAAGGGGAGAGGAGGAAGAAAATTCCAAAGACCCTGAAAAACTAAAATGTAGCATATTGCTAAATACTAAATAGCTGATAGAACTCTAAAGTTTATGCCGTAGTCATATTTTATAGATTGAAACCATTTAAGATCTTCTAAAAGATGAAAGAAAAAAGATAAAAAAGAATAACCTAAGACCCAAAGTAACATTAAATATTATGAAGAAACACATTCCTTTTAAAAACTGAAAAACACAATGTTAACTATGAGTGTTCAAGTCCTGCATGCTCAAGACTTAAACTTTGAACTTTACTTCTAGTTGTGAAAGTCAAGTTCTATCAATAGGTGTCTAAATGTTGCCTTTGTGCTGTGGCGCACTGCATGCTCTCACCACTCTGGCTCCAGTTCTATAATTAAATGTGAATTCCTGTTAGGTCACTTTATTTCTTTAAATTTCAGTTTCTTCATTTAAGTATGAGGTTCCAATGATGATACGCACAGTTTTGTTGTTTGTTTGTTTTTTTAATCGGACAGGGGCCTAGAATTTCATAGGTTTATTTGAAATGCTATATGCACTTTTGTCATGTTTAAACACATAATTAAGTTTCCCTACATGTCTTAAAGCATTCAGATGATGTTTATAAACTATTCTTGTAATTCCACTAACCTAATTTGGTCTATTTAAAAGTTTTGCAAGAACTTAAGACTCTGTATTAGAAAATAAGATACCTGTGTCCCAATGTCTTATTTAAATGTTATATATCTAATATATATATTCTTTAACATGTTATATAGTTGACACACTTCTTTATGTCTCTGCTTTCAAAATATCACATCCAGAAGATTTTCAGAATTACATTCAGAAGTTTCATTAGCTTTATACTGCAAATCTCTGAGAAATTGTTAGCAAAAATCTTTAAGATTGTAGTCATTTTACCATGTTATTCACAATGCTCCTTGCCTTTATATAAAAGTTGACAACTATGCAGCAAGTGAAAAGCTTGTAAAATAACACATGAGAAAAAATAGCAATCAACAACAATTCGTTGTTCTTTGCTGTGCTACTACACTCTAGTGCAGCCTAGTATTTATGAGGTCAGTAAATCAAATCCCAGGTAGACAACAGGTGGTTAATAGAGGCAGAAACTACAAATAAAATTACCACTTGTTGTACTCTGGTATATTGCTTTTAGATACATTATAGACAAATATATCATTAGGATTACATCCTCTGAAGGCAATTCTCAACACTAAAATGTCATCCATTCTTATTAACTACTTCTTGAGCCTGCTTTTTATGCCTTTTACAGGGCTATCTTCAGGTGAACTGATTTAATAGTATCTGATGACTTCCCATGTACATTTGTCCTTTCCCAATATTAAATTTTAAATCCCTCCACTTAGACAGAACATGCATTACATTTGCATTTCTCCACATTTCTTAGTGAGAGCATACTCAAAAATTTCGGAGTATATGGTTTTAAGTCTCTGGAGTTTATAGTCTTTATCCCAAGGTTTAAACACACACACACACATACAGATCTTGTTTTATACTTATGATTCAAAAAAGCTTAATAATCTGCAGGAAATTCTTTCACACAAAAGTCTTTCAAATTGCCTGGGTCAAAAATGAAAAGAGAAATTGCTAATTGTCTCTAGACAGACAATTTTAATATCACTACAGTCAAGCTTTAAACACTCTAGGCTCACATAGGAGTTGAATTCACTAATTATTTCTTAGCTTTTTGTACTATGTTACATGTATTCCAAAAGAAGTAGAACATTAATAATTAATTTCTTTCAATGAGTGGAATTTTTGAAATAATATTTTATATATGATTTATTCTATACTAAAATATCTAAATGTACTTTAATATTTGAGTTAAGAAAATCAAACTATTTTTAGTTGTTGTATTAAACCACAGCATATTTTCTTTAGTTGCTCTAGTAAAAACTACTTTTATTATCCAGAATATTTATCCATAGAATCATCATTGCCTCATGTAGTACTATTCCATTTAATCAAACGTTAAATAAAAATTCCATTTTTTTAATTTCTGAAAGAGTAGGTATAGTGACTGGCAGGTTATTCCAAATAAATACATATTAGAAATTATGAATGAGAGAGACATAAAAAAATAAATTTTGCACACTGTGATTTATATGCTAATACTCATTGACAAATTGATGCATGGATGAATAGAAATAGGTAGGTAGATGATTGATAGTGTAGTAGCAATAATTTTCATGTGATGAAAAGATCGCTAAATAAAAAAACAAGTGTATTAATGTTTAGGATGGAATATGAATTTACACAATCTCGATCTAGCTATAAATTATGATCATCAGTTTAGTATTTTGGATACATGCTGTTTTGTGTGTTATCACAAACTAAATAAATAATATATCTTTATTAACTTTAAGAAACAAACAACACTTGGTCAAATTTGAGAAAGAATAACTCCTATTTATGAAGCTTTTGTCTAACGACATTTTATTTGGACTAAGCTAAAACTAAGCTGTAACACTTCCCATTAACTATAAACGAGATTATGTAAGAGGAGTCAGAAAGCTGCAAATGAAAGATTAAAATGAGTGAATGCCTCGCAGGATGGACCATATAATCCTTTGATAATTACATTCATTTTAAGATGAGCCATTCAAAATTGCTACCTGTCCAACCTACACAAGATGAGCAAACTAGAAGCATGTAGATAAAAATTGCTAGTTGTCTCTAAACAGACAATTTCAATATCACTACAGTCAAGTTTTAAACACTCTAGAGTCAAATATGAACTGAATTCACTAATTCTCTTTTAGCTTTTTGTACTATGTACTTGTATTCCAAAGTAGAACATTAATAATTATCATTTCTTGTCTAACATGTAAATGAGATTTAAAATGCAATGATTTCCTTTCAGTTCTGCTTGTACAGTGTTTGTCATAAGCTAGACTAATAAGACTCTAACAAAAAGATTACAACCTTAAAAAATGTATAGTTTCACAACTGTGGATGAAATTAAAATCTACATAATTAATCCACCTTGAGTATTGATCATTTATACAGGAAAACTAATTTCATTCTTGCCATAAACACAAAATAAATTATCAACTGTTTTCTAACATACTTTCTCCTTTAACACAGAAGGTAGTAATATTAATAAAATTGGAATTTACATTAATCATGTGCTTGCTTCCAAATTATGATTTGACAGTATTAAAAAAGAGAGTTTGTTTGCTAGGTTGTGAGGATTTTTTCCAACTTTCTAATTATTTCATAAATTCTAATGCATTTAGAAAATGTATTCTTAAGTATCCAATGATTATCTTTTTGATTAATAACAAAACTTGAATTTCTGACCAAGTTCACAAATAAATAATAGCAAGTTGTCCTAAGACCAGTCATTTTATTTAAAAATTAAATGTCTTAAATTTCATAATTAAATGTAAATTTACACATTTATTGTATATGCTTTCTTAAAAGAAGATATTAAAAATTGAGGCAATGATGTTGTTTCTATTTTTTAAAAAAAACTTTAAATTGTTATCTATATACAAGTTCTATGAAGTCATAAACTGCCACTTAAATAGATGTGACACAATCTTATGTTTCCATGTACAACAGCAAAATGAGCACTGATAATAATTCCATTAGGAATCAGGAGAATAGATGCTTAGTCTTGTTACAAGTGATTTAATCAATTTAGAATGTATATGATGAAGATAAAAAATTGAAATGAACTTATATGCTAAAGCAATCCTTCACATCTTTGATTCAGAAGGTTAACTAAAAGAGAATATAAAATTAGAGATAATAGATTAACAGGGGAATAAAAAAAGGGCCCCATGGCTAAGTGTTGGGCAATGCTAGTTAAACAAACCTAATCAGATTTCTTTATTGCAAGAATTTTCAGTCTTTAATTTGTTAATAGTGAATTCCTAAAAGAAAACTCCACTACATAGTTCTCCTGACCTTATTTGATCAGAGATATTTTCCCTCTAGAAACAGCTTAGTATCTGATGATTTGTAAAAGCTCTCCGAAAATATGCTATGATGCATTTACATTATATTGGCACTATGAAGGGTATCAATTTACCAACTTTTTTTTTTTTTTTTTTTTTTTTGCTCCAACTTCTTCATAGAGAAGTTGGGAAAACCATTTATGTATTGGAATATCCCACATCAAAGTAAATCAGAGTTATTTTCTACAACCTTAAAATATTACATTTCGATAGCATCACTTAAAATATTAGAGTAATGATTCATGTTTCTTACACAAAACTAGTTCGGCAAATTCATATTTCAACAATATAAGCCAGAACCAGAAAGAAAGTACAACAGAACTCTAAGACGTGAAATATTTGCACTTACTATTCATACGTTGTTAATGTTTCATTAACTTGTTTTAAAGAAAATGATGGTTTAAAATAACAAGAAGGGAGTAATCATACCGCTTAGAGACAGGCATTCTGACAATTGATGACAATGAAAGAAAAATAAAATTTCAGAAATGAGCACTTGAAATAAAAATTTGGAGAGAACTGCATGAGTGATGAATCCTTACTTCACTATTCAATAAATCCCTATGGCAGCCACTGCCAATTATATACTCAATAATATTACTTTTCAACAAAACAACTGCAGTGGGAGTACGCTCAGATAAAAGAAAGTCATTTCTGCAACCTCTCTTGCAGCTAGGGCTATCTAAGCAAAATAATTCTACTTAATAAGATATATGGAGAGGAAGCATCTCCTTTCTGAATAAAAAGGTAAAGACTTTTGTAGGTTGCTCTTTCGCTTTTATCCCTTCTTCCCAGCCTGGGATACGGTAAAAATGCCTGGCATTTCAATGGATATCTTGTAACCATGAGGATAAAAGTCTCTAAGAATGATGTAGCAGGTAGATAGAGGTGCAAGGTTTCTTAATATTACCTTTCAGCTGCTGTTTCAATTTTGTCTTGTCTAATTGGAGACTACGAACACAATCATCCCCTATTAATTCAAACAACATGGTCAAGTTTCCTATTACCCACAAGGGAAGCTATTTCTTCTAATACAGGCTCTGAAGGTATTACTGAATTTTCAGATAAAAATAATTGATGTTTATAATATCGCTACTAAATGATCTTAAATAGTTTTATTCCTTTTAGAATTTTTGATTAAAAATTATAAGCAGGAAAGAATATGTGGTAGTTGGAACATTTTCCATGTAAAGAGTTAAATTTTTATAATTTAGTATTGAAAACTCAATAATTAAGAAAACATCAATATTCACAATGACTCATTCCCTGAAAACATCATATAACTAAAGTCTTCCTGGTGTAATTGCTCTTGTCCATAGATATGTCCATGTGCGGTTAACTCAAAAATGTTATGCTAATTGTTTAGGTATAAACTTATTTTCATGAGCAAGAGGATATATTGACATTTACTTTAAGTTTACAATTGCTTCCAAGGTTCTAATTGTCTTAATAACAACCTAACTTTTTACTTTTGCTTCCAAAGCTCTACAACCTTGTCATTATCTTCCACATATCCCTCTTCATACATTGTGCATATTTGTATGTCAATACATTCCACCTGAACTACTTGCTATTAACTTTTACAGCTTATTGCTTTTCCCTTCTCTTGAACATATTACATATTAGTCATATCTTAGGGCCTACTCATTCTGGCTTGCAATAACTAATTTTGCATCTCTTTTCACCAAATCTGCATTTGGTGATTCTCCCCATTGGTAGTTTGATATTTCTTATAGTGGGAATATTTAAACCATGAAAATTGGAAAATGCTACAAAGGAAAGCCTCTTTCACTGCCATAGCCAATTATTAAACAACTATCATCACATCACTGAACAATAAATATCATTTATGTTAAATTTTTAAGCCAATTTTATAGATGATTCATGAATTATTCTTGACACAATTTAATTGGTAGTGTTAGTACCGGAAGGTTACCAGATGTACAGGGTGAAGTAGAAGGATTTTTGTGCATAACATTGTAATAATATGCTATCAAATGTATTATTTAGTAGATCCAAATGAACTGGAAAGGCTTAGAGAACTGATAACAATGATCAGTTCTACTGATTTGTACAATTTAAATTGTGGTCAATTTTTAAAAATATATAATCTTAATGAAAAATAAATAGGATTTAGTCTTAAATGGTTAACTAAAAACAATAAAATAATGATCATCTTTAGAATTTATGACTTCTAACTTCCACTTAAAATTTATATTTGTTATAGGAAATTAACTTCAGCAATAAGTGGATTACAGATCCTATGACCTATTCTTATTATTTAAATAAAGTTATAATGGTATACTGTATTTTAGCTTATTTAATGTAGCTGAGATTATTCCTTATTGGGTTATGAGATTATTATTTTATGAGACTGTTATGGGATTACAAATTATTATTATAATCATCTATTGATCATTTTATAATAACATTTCTGAAGAAAAGTCATAATATTGGTGGCCATAAATTCAGGCAATTTTACAAATGTCAAAGTAAAATAAAAACTATAATTATACATTCAAAACTGGAGTCTATTTTTTAATATACAATGGCTATCATGTAGTTCCCTTTGCTGGCTATCAATACCAGTTTTTTTTCTAAAACATACAATTGTCCATTCAAATTAAGAGTGGCTTTAAATTGAGAATAGTAAGGAAAATGGCTCACATATAATATTACATAAGAAAAGACAGATTTATCTTGTAAAAAATTATTTCTTACCAATATAGCTATTTATTTGCAAATAAAATACCAAACTTAAAAAGTAGTTATTTTAGAAGAACTATGAGAGTGATTTACATTTGAAATAATCACAGGTCAAAAGCAAATGTTTAGCTTGCAGTATAAACTTGCTAAGGATTTTAATAGCAGTAAGTCCAGAATTAAAAGGCTCCAGGCAGACTGTCCTCAGATCAGTCAGAAGGTCAAGTGGTTTCTAATAATAAAAAATAAAACAAACTATGCTTTCTTAAGGAAAAAACAAAAACAAAAAAACAAAAAAACAAAAAGGACACTCAGTAAGTAAATGACATTATCACCAAGGACTTGAAACTAGCATTGGAAAGGCTAAAATCATCTGGCCATTTAAATTGACTTAAACTAATATGCAATTATCTGGATGACACAAAAATAGCAACAGCTACCATCAAGATATAAAGCACATAAGGTTTTCTATTTTACTAGAAATTTTACCTACAAAAATAATTTTTATAACATCTTTCACAAAGCTGAATGACTTGTGGGTTTTCTATATTCCCACTAAATAAATTGGAAATGTCTTTTGAAAATATAGACACTCTACTGTATCAAACAAATCAATAAAATATTTAAAAATTATATATATGCATTCTATATACAGTTTACTACCTAAAACAGCTGAAATATGTTTGGAAATCATTTATTAATTTTGTTTTCAACTAAAATATCTAAATAAATATTATATATATTTGTCGTTGCTATTGTTGTTGTTGTTGTTGTTTTTGCTGTTGCCCAGGTTGGAGTGCAGTGGCGTGATCTCGGCTCACCGCAACTTTCACCTCCCAGGTTCAAGTGGTTCTCCTGCCTCAGCCTCCCTAGTAGCTGGGATTACAGGCGTGTGCCACCATGCCCGGCTAATTTTGTATTTTTAGTAGAGACGGGGTTTCTCCATGTTGGTCAGGCTGGTCTCAAACTCCTGACCTCAGTGATCTGCCCGCCTCGGCCTCCCAAAGTGCTGGGATTACAGGCGTGAGTCACAGCGCCTGGCCCCAAAATAAATATTTTAAAATTCTTAGGTGGATGATGTAAAACATTATTTTTAATATCTTCCTAATTTTAAATATTGAAGCTCTAATTGAAAATTGAAGTAGTAATATCAACATTTTAAAATAAACACACATTTCTCTAAGTATGAATCTCATTTTTGCATGTCCATCTACAAGCAAAATTTTCTCTATTTTTAATGTTTCTTGTTTTGTAAAATCACTAAATTATTACCGGTTTCCAAAACATACCTTCAGTCTAGTGAATTGCTAAACTTATACTGAAATACACCTCCCAGTACCCCCCATTCTCAATGCCAATAATAGTAAGGGAAGCAGGGAAACACTTACCTAATTTTATTATGTTAAAATAATATTCAGGTGCATATTCTGAACCAACTTAGATGACAGTTGTAGCCCTATTCTGTTTATAATGTTTATCATGCCAGTAACATTCAAAACCTACAATTTCACCTTTGCTTCAAATATTAAGTTTATCCATTTAATAGGAAAATTTACTGCAAATGCATTCATCTCATTTTATCATCTAAGGTGTAGTCAGAAGCCCATGAGAAAGTGAAAAGTTAAAACTAATTAATTAATTTAGGATATAACATTTCTCATAAAGAATAGCAGGAAACTATGTTATATCCAGGCAGGGAAAGAGGAAAATCACCCTTTATAAGGGTTAAAGGTACCAAAACTGAAAGTCTGTTTCAATCAATGCTCATTAAATAAAATAGAAATAATAACTACAGGCTTGAAATGCAAATATATATAATAACTTCATTAATATGGTTTTCTGTCATTAGGAAAGAAAGGTGAATTTCTGGGCTTCCAAACAAAATTTCAAAAATGAGTATAAAATCAACACGTTTCTTAGAGTGATAACTTTATATTTTTGTAGTCACCTTTATTATGTAAGAGCTAACTAGAAAAACTACACATATTAAAAGTTAATGGAATAGTTTGCATTGTCATTTGTTTTATTAATTATATTTATACACAAAATAGATCAACCAAGATATTTCTATCCAAAGATATTCAAATTCCCGTTACTATTTAGGACAGCCACGATATTTTTTCAAAAAAAAAAGAACCTCTCTCTTTCTATATCTGTATACCCAACAGGATTGATATGAAAACAGTTTAACTTGAATGATATAATTATGTAATGGAATGTAAAAAATTATAGCAATTAAGGTGTAGTGACATGCTCTAATGAATGAAGTTACACTGGATGATGACACTATATCTCCTACTCATTAATTATTTGGATAGAGTGTATTATTTTACTTAGTATAAAGGAAGTTATGAATTATCACTAAAATTTTGTCTGAACATTTTTATTTAATATTGATATTTCTCTCATATTCATGAATTACGAAAAAATCAAAACAATACTAATACCACTTGAGTCTTCGGAAAAACTCATAATGTTGTTTTATTCTTTTAATACATGTAGCTAATAATTTTCAGGGAAAAAGTGTTAGCATTTCCAGAGACTAGTTTTATAAAGCAAATCTACACGTTTGATAGCTAATGTCTCCTGTCTAGGTGCCCAGTTGATTGGAAATAGTTTTTAAAGCTTTCTTATTTGCAGTCTAAAGAAAAAGACATACTTCTTAAGTATAGCTAACTAAGAATTTTTTTCAAGGAGTTACTTGTTACTGTAAAACCATGTACTACTAACAAGTAGTAAAAAGATTTAATAGAGCATACTTATTTTTTTTAAAAACAGCCAAGTCCTTTTTTCTAGAATTTTGAAAAGAGAAATGAGAAGGTAAAGTTAATATGATAGGCAAAACAAATTAAGTGATAAAAATGCCTTTTTTGAATATGTTTTCTATTTTCTTATAAATTTATTTTTTCTTTAGTGCCACATTCCTCCCCATAATATGTTAAAAAGTGTTACAATAACAGCATTAAACTAAAAGAAAACATCTCTAATCTCATTTGTGGTGAGGGTGAGGGGCTGGGGGCTGATATATATATATATATATATACATATATATATATATATATTCCTTAAATCAAATCATAAAAACACAGTTACTAATTTTTTAAAAAGGTAATAACTGAATCTCTTTATAGTTCTCAAATATAACCTGGCTATTGTTGATATGCAATATGTATTAGTTTTCTTCTTTTTTCTCTCAATAGTTTCCCTCACCTGACCCACCACTCTAGTACAAGACTATATAGAGAACCATCCATTTGAAAGGACTCTAACTCAAATAATTCACAACAAAAGGACAGCTTTATCCAAGTAAAATTGTAACAAATTTAAGTGTCATGTTTGATATTAAAGAAAAAAAACTGACCTATTTGTCTACATTTCTCAAGACAAAATTACCTTTTATGAGCACAGTACTCTTAATCATTAAGACATACAGAATGAAAAAATAAAAATACCTAGTAAACAATTCTTTCTTTCTTCATGATCTTTATGTCACTGGCTTCCTGCACAGAATGCACTGTTTCAAGCTATATGTTCACATAAAAGCTGTCGCCTTTCTTTACTAGACATTGCAGATTAAAATATTTCATTTAAAAAATTGACATTTTTGTTAAAGCCACTGATTTTGCTGGAATAGTTGTTTCAGATTGAGAAGACCTTTCTTAGGTTGACTGAGAAACCTTCCAAAAAGACCAAGGGCAGCATTTTTCCAGTGGCTATGGAAAACAGTAGTGAAATTTTGTTTTGAGAATTACCAGACAGACCAGCCTCGTGAGGTGTATTCTTACGAGCAATTCACAGTATTCTGCAGCTATGAAAAATGTTGCTATCTAGAAACAACAAAACATAAAAGAATAAGTGTATCACTTGGTAAAAAAAAAAAAAAAAAAGTTTGTTTTTCCTTATCTTGTTGGTTCTTAAAAGACACCTCAGAAAAATTATTTATTCTCATCCAAAAAAAAGGAAGAAAGGAAAAAAAAAAAAGAATAAAGTGGAAGATAAACCAGTATTAGTCTTGTCCTATTAGCTTCTCAGCTTGAATTAGCTAGTGAGAAATGTATAAAAGACACAGCAGTAACTGTCAAAGAACCCACTATACCCTATTGTCCAAATCTTCAAAAAAAAAAAAAACCATTAATTTTTTAGGAGTGTGTTGCTCTTATCACACATATGTGTGTGTGTGTGTGTGTGTGTGTGTGTAAAATACAATTACATGTTCCATAAAGGATTAAGAACAGAGGTGCCATTTTTGATAGCAAATATAATAATTTAATAAGCATTGAACTTCAAGTTTTAGCACTCTGAGTTTCTTCATGTCACCCCATAAACTGTAACTTACTATAATTAATTTTGTGATATAGACATCATGAAACTTCTAAATGGAAACAAATCATCACAGATGACCATAGTTCTCAGAAGTTCATTGGCCAAGATATTTTTCGAGTGGAAACACTTAAAATGACTACAAAGAAGAAGTCTTTTTGTTTACAGGAGTCTTTCAATTCAATTCTGGTGATGGAGGCAAAGAAGGATACAGAGGCCAATAATTTATCCACAGAATTTGAAAAATAAGCATGTGCTATCAAATTTCTGCTCTTGTGTTTATACTTAATTTTGGCCTAACAATAATAAATTATATTTATGTGAAAAAATAATTTATAGATTGAAGTAGAGACTTCTAAAAAATAAATAAGCACATTTATCCTTTATTTGTCCTTTAAAAATGCCCACTAGCATTTAATTACAGAAAATTACAGAAAAAGCACATTAATTTTAAATTGCCTTTGTCTTACTCAATTTTTTCTCAAATCTTTTATGCCTGTAAATGTTTGCCATCATTTAAAAATTGAGAGGTGGAAAATATGTTTGATTTCTCCTCTGAAGATTAAATTTTCTTCTTTGTCCTAGATGGATACTTTCAGTCAAGATCTCTACTGCCTCAATTACCTCAATATCATATTTATCATAACTGAAAAGAAGTCATTGATTCAACTTAGTTTCAATTGGTTTAGTTCTACAAAACATACAAACTAAGAATATTTTCTGGGTTGGTGATTCCACATATACTTGCAACCATAAACATCATTGGAACCACTAAAAATAAAGAGGTACATTATAACATAAAATAATAATTTTAAAAATAGTATTGAATGCAGAAGTAGCTTCATCTACTATGGTAATATTTTAATCCACAGTTTGAAAATGTATATAATTTTCATCAATGTTTAATTTTGGGTCCATAATTTAGATAAATATTTGTTAATATTTAATCAATTTTAACAATCACTTTCATATGTGATAGGCATATTCGCAGAACAGCACTTATTTAAAACCAAATTTTCAGTAAATTTTAGGAAAATGGCTAAGAATTGGGAAGCAGAATAAGTGGGAAGCAGAATAACAAATAGGCTTTTCTGCAATTTATTTAAGTAAAAAATAGGACATTAAAAATAAAATATATCTAAAGTTCTGTTATGGAAAGGTAAATTTGAAATAGTTTTTTTTTTTTTTTTTTTTTAGTAAAAAGTTGGCAAGTTGGTGGCAAAGATAAACAACAAAATTGGCATTTCATTTTAATGTGACAAGAGTCGTTTTGACAGCAGACTAGTGTAACACTGAACATCCCACCAAAACAGTTATCTATTTTTAAGTGCATAATAATTCATTGTTGTCCTTCACCGTACACTAAATGTCACCCATCACTGTGACAAAAATATGAAAGTTATTGCACACTAGTCCATAGCTGAGATCAAAGCTGTTAATGCAAGCACTTTGGATATGGTTTTCTAAAGTCAGTTAAACCATCAAAAACACTATGTTTAGAACATCTTTACCTCTGAGCTCCAAGAGAAATACAGAATATTTTTTAAAGTATAAGGACTTTGAGTAATGCAATAGCCTTGTCACTTTGTGACCACAGATCATGTTAAAGCCAAAATATAATGTTAAGACAGTCTTGGTGGTCACTGTAAATAATAAACCATTGAGCAGATTCTGGGGAGTCCATCCCCTGCTGCCTAACCCACTAATATAATATTCTAATACTCTAAAAATATTTCAAGGCAATTATATACAGAAATGCCCAAAAAATTCCTATATTCTTTTAACTTAGAAAAATGTTATACATGTAGCACATTGAATATTCTTTGATTTGCTCTTCTACCTAAGAAGTCCAGGTTAGTTAATATTGTTTGGCTTCCCTTACACTTTCTCCTCTATTTGACCCTAATCATTTGTTCATTTAAACAGCCTAATGAATTTTTATGTAATAGTATTCATACTACAAAATTTGGTACAGCAATTTATTCTCCAAAGTTTATTTGTATTTTTAAATGCCAATTTCAGAATAAAATATGCACTATTAAAGATTTAGTGAATAATTATTAAAGTTACATCAATCCTGTTGGAGAGATATGAGTGTACCATTATTCCTTTCTTTTAGGTTTGGACTTCAGTTATTCATCTCTATACATCAAGCTTCTAAGAACCCTAGACCAAGATTTACACACTGAATTTCAGAACAGCTCAACTTTCTTGGAGATACATATAGTTAACAGGAAAAAAAAATCTAACTTATATGGGAATTTTAATTGACTCATTTTGTAAACATTATCTATTATAGCAATATCAATAGTAGCTTTAGTTTAATAAAATAAATATTTGAAGCAAGGTGAAAAATATATTTAATTATCAGTGTAAGGGGTGGGTGCCCTAACCAGACTTTTTATATGACTAACTGCCATCTCTATAATCATATGCCTAGGTGAAAGAAAAGAGAAAGAAAAAGGAGGGGAAAACATTTAGGGGAAAATCTGAGTAAGTATGAACCCATCATGGACAAGATTTCTTACTAATCTTCTGTCAGCAAAGAGCTACTGTTAGAATCTTGGGATAAGGTCATTCTATGCCTAGAAAGCACTATCCCAGGCTAATCCTTACTCTTAAATAAGCATTCAGAGCTAATTCAGATAAGCATGCTGATTATGTCATTATGCTATAAATATAACACAACTGCTTACAGGAGATCATCAAATATAAAATTATATGGAGACAAAAACTAACACCATGCATCTCCTTCTTAATATTGCTTAAATACATTTAAAACATTTATTAAGTATTATTGGATGATTTTTCTTAGCATAAGAGTGAGGGGAAATTTTTAAAAGGCATTCACAAAATAATCTACTTTTAAATCCAATTTGAAAAACTTAAATTCTAGCAATTATTATTAGATCTTAATTTGTCATAAAATTAATATTAATATGATAGTATAGCAGATATTCAATAAGCTTCTACTCTATTAGTCTAATGACAACTTAACAATCTTCCTCATGCCCTGTTTCCTTTCTAGTTGTATGTTTCTCTCCAGCAAAATATATATTACAAGATATTTTTTAGAAAAACTATTTAAAATACATGGCATTCATACAGAATTTAGGATAATTTAAATATTATTATAACTTTATTCACGGGTAACAGATATTTATTGCCAGATATATGCAGTGATTGTGAGTTATTCAGAAAATAACTCATTCAGTTGGGTTCATTCTGGGATTCAAGCATTTGGCACAATTCTTAGTACTTATGGGTAGCCAATAGATATTTAAATCACTCATTATAATTTAGTTTTGAGATAAAGTGTTTTTATTGCAAAGTATTACATAATTCCCTAATAGTTAATATTATGTAAATTCCAATAATTAATAAATATGAAATCTGTTATTAAAGTGGTAGTTATTTTATGCCTTTGTTTCTGTGTCTTTCAATGAAAATAAAATACAGAAGAATTTTTTGAAACATGATCTTTCTTTTCTCTATAATTGTTATGGAGAGAAAGAATACACTTAAAGATAAAATGCCATATTAATTATGACATCAACAATGATGTCAATGAGTATATCGGTGACCTCTATATAAGACATAATTTTTTGATAGGTAAAATAAGAATGCTAAAAGCAGCAAGAAAATAAATGTATTTTAAATTCTAACAGATAGTGATTCCATTTAAATTACAAAGGCAATTAAACTATGCAATTTAAACTTGAGCATTTTATTTGCCTTTGCCCATCACAAACTTCTTTTATAGTAAAAGTTCAATACTATGTCAGAGTACATTTTAATTAAACAAATTCATTTGATTTGGGATGTTGAGAATTTAAAATTTAAATTGACCATATTCAGACTTTGCTTTTAATCTGGTTTTTCAACTTTATTTTTTCAAATTTAGAAATATTTTAAACAAGATTTTAAGACTGAAAATTGAAAAAAAATATTCTGAGAAAATTCAGAAAATATTTATTCTTGTGTTATTACTTTACCAAGAATCTCTAATATTATATATGACTTAATACAGTTTGTTTAACATTATTACTTAATGGGATATCTATTAATTTGCCCACAAATGAAGATTTTAAACTTATTTTTTTTAATGAGGCAATTTGTTTTGAAATTGTTGAATAAGAAGCTGAAATAGTATCATTTTCCTATCTGTTCGCTTAATAACTAATGACAAAATATAACAGTAACATTTCAAAACATAAAAGCAGTAGCAGTATAAACAAATGGTACATTGGCTGACTTTATGTTCTCAAATAGGATGACATACTTGAATTTCTTTCATGTAAAATCAGTACAGATTACCGTAATTATACAGATGCTGTCTATGATGGTTTATCAAGTGAGTTATAGAAATATTTTGAAAAGTTAGATAAGTGCATATCCATCCATATGCCTCTATTTGCAAATGTACTTTTTGTAAGCTGGAAAGGAAACCAGATGCTTCAGTATTTGCTTTGAATCTAACTTCAAAAGCCGTGGGCTTGGAAAATTAGGAATAACTAAAATTCCTAATACAAATTTGAAGTAACCCAAAACTCTGTGTTTAAGATCTCCAGAAAAGTACCATTAGAGCTGATTCAGCTTGATTAATGCCCACACAGTTGCCTCGAAGTGGTCTCATGACATTTTCCTCTAGGCTTTATTTCTATCCTCCTGGGAAATTTGTTAATTTAAGAAAAAACAAGGGTACATGCAGACATAAAGGAAGCCTTTTTCTATATTTTGGAGTATTTAGTTTTCTGTTTGGCCTGTGGGCTGGCTGAAGAGTTTTCTAGTCATTGAATTGCTTAATCTGAAACTCTTGCGCTTAATTTCTCTGAATGCATAAACTAGAGTGGCTGTGTCTGTCACTATAAAAAAGATGTAATTGGTCCAAAGATGATCAAAAATGTGAAGGCTGTTTTATTCTCACAGAAGGTGGAAAAAGCTGGAGCTGAAAGTTTAGGAACTTCATACTCCAAATTCTCATTACTGTGGGGAGAACCCCAAAAGTCACATAAAATTTTAATAGGCTCTACTGTACAGCTTCAAATGCTATATGGCAATATGCTTCCAATACATAGTTTTGATGCAAACAATAATTATCTGAAGAACACAATTCTTTCTTTTTTTTTTTTTTTTTTGAGATGGAGTCTCACTGTGTTGCCCAGGCTGGAGTGCAGTGGCGCGAGCTTGGCTCACTGCAGGCTCTACCTCCCGGGTTCATGCCATTCTCCTGCCTCAGCCTCCTGAGTAGCTGGGACTACAGGCGCCCATATGCCTGGATAATTTTTTGAATTTTTAGTAGAAACGGGGTTTCACCATGTTAGCCAGGATGGTCTCCATCTCCTGACCTCATGATAGAACACAATTCTTAATATTTAACTAATTAGCTAAAAATAATGCATTTGTAAAATAATTACATATAAATATGTAAAAAATTATCTGTGTGCAAATATATAAAATATATAAAAATATTATGCTACTTTTTTTCTTTTCTTTTCTTTTCTTTTTTGAGATGGAGTCCTGCTCTGTCTCCCAGGCTGGAGTGCAGTGGCAGGATCTTGGCTCACTGCAACCTCCCACAGCTTCAAGCAATTCTCCTGCCTCAGCCTCCTGAGTAGCTGGGACTACAGGCACACACCACCATGCCCAGCTAATTTTTGTATTTTTAGTAAAGACGGGGTTTCACCGTTTTGGCCAGGATGATCTCAATCTCCTGACTTTGTGATCCGCCCACCTTGGCCTCCCAAAGTATTGGGATTATAGGCATAAGCCACCACACCCAGCCAATATTACGCTACTTTTAATTGATTTTAGTCATTTTTTAACTGAATGAACTAACGATTTTTACGACTAGAAAAAAGAAATACATTACTTCATTGGAAAAAAAAATGTTTAATTCCTTCTTGAAAAATAAGTTCAATTCTTTACAAATACCCTTACTGATAAATTTATCAAAAGAATCTATGTAACGTAATTGAAAAGACACTGCATATTTAATTTTGATTATACAGCACAAAACATATATATTTATATTTTTTAGGTATTTTTATCACCATGAAAAATTATATGTAGAATTCTAATTGATTTTTAATTCAGAGTTATCTTTTTGATATTTAAAAAATATAAAAATTTAAAGAATATAATGAATATGCGGCTTAACTCCATGTTAATAGAGTCATGAATCCTGAGGCACAATACTAATCTTTTTAATTGAAGCAAAAGTAAATTAAATCATATTGAAATAATCAGTGGAAAGTCTGATAGTGAGGGAGGCGTAAATAAACATGATTATGAATTTCCACCTCTGAGAGTAAAATAAAGTAACACCATCAACATAGATTGATCTGTATCACAGATTTTAAAGGCCATTATTAAAAAATAAAATTTATATATTTTTCATTTAGGCATTTTTCTTTTTTTCTTAATTTTTATTTTTCATAGAGATAGGGTCTCCCTATGTTGACCAGGCTGTTCTCAAACCTCTGACCTCAAGGAAAGCTTCCTATCTTGGCCTCCCAAAGTATTTGGATTATAGGCATGAGCCACCATGCCTGGCCTGGCATTTTATCTTCTGATCCTATGACTTGAAACATACTCTACATGTCAATGACAATAAGGTACTTTTTGTAGTGACACTTATTCTGTGGGAAAAAAAAAAAAAAAAACAAGAAAAAAACACATATATTATATAGAATACTAGGGTAGTCCTTTTATAGTTAGAATGTTTATTATAAATTTCTTGGTTCCTTAAAAAAGGCCTCCTTTTAAATTTTAGTACTTTGGTTTTTCTTGTAACTGAATTATTAACTCAAGTTAGTAAAACACATTATTTTGGTTTTGGTGCATCAGAAATCTTTGAAGTGAGGCAATGATTCATTTATCATATAGATTTAAAAAGCTTTTATATTCTGGTTAAGAAAACAGTAATCCCTAAAACACTTATAGCTTACTGACACAACCAGCATGCTCTCTGCCCACAAAGACAGGACAGTACATTTTGATAAATGAATGTGATTCTTAGAACTTCATTATTTCTCAGCACCCCGTGGAAAATAAAGAACAGAAAAAGTAAAATTGATTGTGACTTTTGACAATTATTAGTTAGATAAAGGAGGTAACAATTGCCAAAAAAATCACAAAAGTGAGCATGTTACCTGGCTATGACAAAGAGCACACAACTGACACCCAAGTAAGCCAGCAGAATATACATCCAGATATCAGGGGAGAGAGGATTCAGGAAGGAGAAGACGCCTGGGTTTGTACCATTGGGCTTGCGGTACAAAATACTTATTCCAAGTGTCATAAAGGGCTTGGAAAAGTCGATGACCTTCTCTCGAACATAGGTAATAGCCAGTGGAGCAACTGCAAGGTCAGCTTTCTGTAGACAGAAACCAAAAAAAAAAAAAAAAAAAAAAAAAAAAAACAAAAGAAAGAAAAAATTGGTTTTCAGTCACAAGAAAAAATCAGTAATCAAATTAAATAAAACAGCGGTTTCACACTTATTTGTCTCAGTAATGATTATGTTAAAATTTAAGGCATTCCTTACTCTGAAGTAAAGAATCTGATTTACTGCACTAATCATTTCTATGTTCTTCTGGATTAGCAAATCAGTGTTTATTGGAAGTACATAGAGAAAAAAACTTCATAGAATAAAAAACCTGAAGCAACTATTGTACAATCAGTACATAAATTATGTTACCAACCTTCTCATAATTGCTTTTATTTTAAACTTTAAAAATCTATTTAATATTAACTATCATTTTCTTAATACATTGGTCAAATTATAATAGTAATAATAACTACATCAAATTATATAGCTGAGAATTAAGAGACATTTCTGATTTTAAAACCATAGAATACAGTTAAAAGGTTTTAGTCTTTAAATAGTTAAACTATTGTTTGAAACATCTCTCAGTGTGAATCTGTTTACTACCTCTAATTTATTTTATATTATTTAATGAAAATCCTTGCAGCCTTGCCTAAATTGCATTAGGAAATGAGTTTTTCCATTTTCACAAAGTTGCTAATTTTCCACGGTAGCTTAAAAATTTTGAATTAGTAATGCTTTTCACTCATCAGGTTATAATCATCTGTCAAAGATGAACTTAAGCTCTAATATATTGTAAGAAATAATTATAATATTTTAAAATAACAAAAGCATCTATGATGAGAAACTATATTGCTACATTTTATTATTAATAAATATAAAAACTTTCAAAGAGAAAAGAACAAAATGTTCACTGTCAAGAGTTA
Source organism: Piliocolobus tephrosceles (assembly GCF_002776525.5). Classification (NCBI taxonomy): domain Eukaryota; kingdom Metazoa; phylum Chordata; class Mammalia; order Primates; family Cercopithecidae; genus Piliocolobus; species Piliocolobus tephrosceles. The sequence goes on from NC_045438.1 coordinate 70,403,402, forward strand.
GAGAAAGACATAAAAACATGAAATTATCCCTCCATGTTTTCTTGTCTCAGGCAACGTCAAAGGACTTAACAAAGAAACTTTTCTAAGTTTGTTGACGGTATTATTCTCTGTGTGTGTTTTTGCGCATTTGTGTGTGTTTGTGGTGTGCAGGGAAAGAATACTGAAATGCTTGGAAAGAATATCTTTGAGAGTAGCTACAGAGAAAGACATTTCTCTAAAAACCAGGAGGAAAAAAGGTTTTAAAAATTCTGGGGGAGAGCATCATCATATTTCATATTCATAAATCAAAGAAAATATCAATTTAAAATAATAATTGCTAATATTCTTTAGGTAGCTGTAAAACAGGCACTATGTTAAGAACTTCACAGAAATTGTCACATTTCCCATAAAACTTACATAATCCTACCATTATTCCCTGTTTCAGATAAGGAAAATGAAACCTTGAGAAGTTAGAAAACGTATTCATTTTCATAGAGTTAATCAATCATTGGAACGAGGGTATAAAGTCAAGCTGTGGGAGTCTACACCTAGAGTGTAACCATGACATGCATCTCAAAAACCAACAATGGAATCATGGAAAAGTCATTCATTCATTCATCCATTCATTCATTTGTACAGATGGAAAGGGAAATGTATAGAAACAACTCTAGTGATTGAAATATTACAGTCTTTCAGAATTTAGAGGTTCAGGTGTAGAGTGCAGGCAGAGAGAGTATTTTCTCCAGGAAGGAGACAGTACTTCCTCTAAGACGTAAGGGAGAAACTAAAAATTGTTTGAAAAAGTGAACAACTTTGTTAACAGAAATAAAGTAGTTGATATGGTTTGGCTCTGTGTCCTCACCCAAATCTCACATTGAATTTTAATCCACACATGTTGAAGGTGGGCCCTGGTGGGAGGTGATTGGATCATGGAGGTGGTTTCTGATGGTTTAGAACCAGTCCTCTACTGCTGTCTCCTGATAGAGTTCTCAGGAGACATGGTTGTTTAAAAATGTGTAGCACTTCCCCCTTCCTCCTTTCCCCTCCCCCATGCTCTGCCATGTGAGGAGGGTGCTTGCTTCCCCTCTCCCTTCCTCCAGGATTATAGGTTTCCTGAGGCTTCCATAGCCATGCTTCCTATACAGCCTACAGAACTGTAAGTCAATTGAACCTCTTTTTTTCATAAATTACCCATCTCAGGTAGTTCTTTATAGCGCTGTGAGAATGGACCAATGCAGTGGTAGTTTAAGAAATATAGACTTCATGTAAAAAGTGAACAACATAAAGTAGTAGTTTGTCCCTGTTTGGAGGGTGGACTACACAGCACAATTTATGTATGTGTTACTTCATTCTGTACCTCCTTTCTCTTAGGCACATGAAAAACAAAATTTTATCACATATAAACCATATAAGCGAATATGCTATAAAGTGGTAAATTTTATGTTTTAATTGACAGATAAAATTTTATGTATACACAACATGTTTTGAAGTACATATACATTGTGAAATGACTAGTCTAGCTAATTAACATGTGCTTTACCTCACGCAGTTATCATTTTTATGGTGAAAATACTACATCCACTCTCTTCTTATATAGAATATTAAAAAGTTAATTTCATAGAAGTAGAGAGAAGAGGCCGGGCATGGTGGCTCACACCTGTAATCCCAACACTTTGGGAAGCTGAGGTGGGTGAAGCATGAAGTCAAGAGATCAAGACCATCCTGGCCAACATGGTGAAACCCCATCGCTACTAAAATCCAAAAAAAAAAAAAAAAAAAGCCGGGTGTAATGACACATGCCTGTAGTCCCAGCTACTTGGGAGGCTGAAGCAGCGGAATCACTTGAACCCAGGAGGCAGAGGTTGCAGTGAGCTGAGATCGCACCACTGCACTCCAGCCTGGTGACAGAGTGAGACTCTATCTCAAAAAAAAAGAAGTAGAGCAAAGAATGGTGGTTACTAGAGGATGGGCTGATTATAGGGGTAGCGGGAAAGGTTGTCAAGATGCTGGTCAAAGGAAATAAAATCTCAGTTAGACAGGAGAAATAGGTTCAAGAGATCTATTGTATAAAATGATTATTATAGGTAATAATATATTGCATTCTTGAAAAATGGTAAAATATGTCTAATTCATATACAACAAAAAAGTTAGAAAAACATTCAAATAACACATATTAAAAGAACACAGCTACATTATTCCAAAAATGTTGTAATATAGGAATATATTAATAGGATTGAATAGTCATATATTATTTTTTAAAATTTATTTAGCATCGCTTAAAATATTCTATTCCAAGTATGAAGAGAAAAATAGAAAATACATAATTCTATAATATTTTTAATTATGAAAGATATTAGCCATTTAAAACAAAGGATACAAATAGACACATTCAAACATTTCATAAAAAGTTTAATGTACAAACAGACTGTGTTACATCCATACAATGGAATGTTATTATTCAGTTATAAAAATAAATGAGCTTTCAAGCCATGAAAAAGCATGGAGGAAACTTGTATGCATATTACTAAGTGAAAGACACCAGAGAATTTAGAGGGTCAAGTTCAGAGCCTCTGAAAAGGCTATGCACTTTATGATTTCAATTATATGACATCCAGGAAAAGGCAAAATTATAGAGACAGTAAAAGATCAGTGGTTGCCAAGGATTCAAAAGAATTGAGATAGTGTTGAATATGCAGAGCACAGAATGATTTTAGGGTGGTGAAACTATTCTGTAGGATGCTATAATGGTGGATACATGATATTATGCATTTATCAAAACTCATTGTACAATACAAAGAGATAATTCTAATGTAACTTTGGACTTTAATCATAAATGTATCAATAATAAATCATCAACTGTAACAAATGTACTACACTAATGGAAGTTGTTAATAACAGGGGAAAATATGTATGGAAATGCAAAGGGAGAGGGTCCAGGAAAGTCTGCTTTCTGCACAATTCATCTGTAAACCTAAAATTTCTCTAAAAAATAAATTTTATATTTTTAAATAACAATATGTTGTCTTTACTATATCCTCAGTTAGTAGATACATTGTGTTAAAACAATTTTGCCTGTATTTGCAGCCCTAGATTGGGAAGGTGGAAGGGGAAAGAAAAATGAATCTCATAGTAATAGCTAGCATTAATGTGTCTATTATGAGGCAAAAATGTGCTATACTATTTGGAAGATTTTCACCTCTATTGGTACCCACTACAACCCTACAAAATTTGTAGTGTGATTTCCTTTTTACAAATGAAAAACAAAAACAGAATAGCTAACCTGAAATCTGAGATCTTAAGGAAAGTATGCTCCAAAGATGACTTAATGATGCTCATTTCCCACTATTTTTCTGTACAACCATTCAAATATATCATATCCATTTCTGTTGTTATTTCCCTGCCCAAAATGATATTCTTTTTTCTCTAGTATTTGAATTCTGTAAGACACATCTCTGGTTCTTTTCCTCCTGAATACTTTATCCACCTTAATTTCTCTTCAGTGAATTTGTATATAATTTATAAACTTATAATTTATATAATTATAAACAGAATCATGTAATTTAACAGGCAGCAATATTTTATGTTGTGTTATTTCTGGTTATTTCACATGTAAGTCATAAATATGATATGAGAGATCTGAATGCACATATTATTGTAACTGTATTGTCTCAGTTCCTATGAGAATAAAAACACTTGAAAGCCTGCAGGCATACCCTTCGATCAAAGCATGTAACTCTAAACTGAGGGAATGGTAACATTTCCCTCCCTGGAAATCTAACAAAGACACCTACACAGCAGCCATCTTATTAAATTAATAAGCATTAATTTAATATTCTACCATTCTATGTCAAACTCTTCCAAATTGTCTTATTCATCTTTATGATCATAATGAACCTAACATCCCTAAGGCATTGGATAAAATTTGACACCAAGGAACTGCTTAGTAAATGTCTGCTGAATACAGTTTCAATTTAACTTACTAAAATTTTCAAAGAAAACCACTCAGAGAACTTTTAAATGAAACTTTTTTCTAGTCTTACTATAGAAATAAAATTTATTTGTACAATAATATAATTCCAATTGAACTAACCATCTAGATAGAACAGATTAATTCCTTTTACAGAGTTACATAACTAATAGCAAACTACCAATTATATCTTATAAAGCAATGGTAAAAATTATTGGTCTAATTTCTAGAAACTTAAACCAAAAATTAGATAACAAAGCACATCTTCATGAATGGCACAATGACTCCAAATTTCAGTATGTTGTGAAGCTTTCTTCTTTATGAAGTTTCCGAAGTCAAAGAACATAATGATCTTATTTTTATAATACATGATCTCGTCAGTGAAACATGCACACTTCTAAAGGTTCTTGCAATTTAACTCTGGAAAACCAGTTCTAAACCTTGTTTTCTTTTCCATGATGTGGTTAAATGCTTAATAAAATGGATAAAATAATTAAAGTAGTAAGTTCATATGAATAAATTGGAAACATTTATTCTGACTAAGACACTTAAGCTAGTTCCTTATTCATATTCAATGTAATGTCACATGTAAGTAATACCACATATTCCTAAACTCTCCACAATGCATAATGAGAACAAATAATTTGTCTCTGTGTGCACTTGAAAGAAAACACAGTTCACCTTCTGTACATATGGCACACCACCTCTGCCACTACCAACCTGGTCACATTTCCTGATCTCTTACAATGGCCTCCAACTGGTCCCCTATTTTCATTCTTGCCCAACTAGAATCTCTTTCCCATCCAAACTCCAGAAGGTTCTTTCTAAAACACATACCAGATTACCATTTTCTGCTCAGTATCCTCCAATGACTTCTAGAACATGTTTGCCTACAAAGCACTACAAGATATGGCTTTATCAACGTTAGTTCCATCACTCTTCCTGTCTTTCTCACTGTTGTTTCAACAACTCTGTCTGCCTTGCTAATCTTAAAATGAGTGTACAAATTCCTTTTTCCAGGCCTTACACTTGCTGTTCCCTCTCCCTGGAAAGCTTGTCCCTTATACACACAGATGGCTTAATCTCTCATTTCATTTGTGTGCTTGTTTTGATGTCACTTTTGCAATGGGGTTTCCATAGCATAGTGGCTATTCATTCGCCTGACAATTACTGAAAGGGGTCTTTCTTGAACACTCATTCTATCACTCTTTATCTCCATACAGTACTTTCATTTTCTTCATGAAATGTACCATAAACAGATATTGTCACTTGTCAGTCTTTTTCTATTAGAATGTAAGTTCCTTTTGAGTAAGGAGTTTCACTATTTTGCCCAATTCTGTAACTCCAGTGTCTAGTACAGTGACTGGCACAGAGTAGTCACTAAATAACAATTTTTTGAATGAATAAAACTATCACTATTGCACATGGTAATTCCATACTCAGGACCCCCCTTATGATGATGATGATGATGATGATGATGATGATGATGATGATGATGATTATTTTGCCAAAGAGAATACTCTTGAGGTTTGTATTTTCATTGTTTTTTTTTTTTTTCTCCCAAAGACTTCTTTTAGATTAACTGTTGGGTCATTTTTGTTGTAAAGACCACATTGTAGTAAAGATAGGGATATTTAATAAAAACATCCTTGTACTTCATCCCTGCCATTTCCCCAACAACTTCAGCCCACTGTTTCTGTTGAGTTCTCCATCTCTGGCAGTATGAATGAGAAATGCTGGATTACATGGTTAATACTGGAATCATATAAAAGGATAAAAATGAATTTTTAAAAAATAAGATTTTTTTATGTGCATGATTTTTAAATTTTGCTATGATAAATAATAGTAAATACTAAAATGCTTCATAAATATCTGTTATTAACTGTTTTAGTTATTACCATAAACAAGTTACCACATATGATTTAGTCAGCACTCACTAGGTGTTGTTCAAGAAAAAAACTGATGAGATTAAAGTTACATAAGTTTAAAATATGAAAAAAATAGACTTGTATAAATTGTATATTTTCCATGCTATACAAAACCTAATATGCATTTGCAGTTTACAAAAACACAAACTTATGTTTCAGAAATATGAATTTAGTTCATTTTCACCAAACCAACTAGTTACCACACAGTGACCAACAGAAAGTAAAGTGGGCAATTGAGTTATAAAATTCAGAGATTTCTCTCATACTTGTAGGGTATGGATAGGAAATAATTAAAAAAAAAAAAAAAAAAAACAGTAGATTTAGCTGCTGCTTCAGCACCTGCTTCTTGCTAATGGTGAAGTAAGCCTGATGATAATTTCAAATAATATTGAGTAAATCTACCAAACTTGCCATTAATGACAATGAAAAATAAACTTCTTAACTGAAATCTTCAGAATAACTATGGCTCTAAAATGTTTCTACAGTTTTGGGGGAGGAGATTAATTGTTTTAGTTTAGTTTTGTTTTATTCCCCACCCGAATCTGATTTTGTTGTGTACTCTCAATTGTGTGATTCATAAATATTGATATTCCTCTATACTAAAATTATTACAATATTTCCATGGAATAAATGTTGACATGGTTTGGTTGTGTCCCCACCCAGATCTCTTCTTGAATTGTAGCTCCTAAAATATTCAGGTATTGTGGGAAGGACCCAGTGGGAGATAATTGAATCATGGGGGTGGTTCCCCCATACTGTCCTCACAGTAGTAAGTCTCATGAGATCTGATGATTTTATAAGGGGTTTTCCCTTTTGCGTGGCTCTCATTCTCTCTTGCCTGCCACCATGTAAGACGTGACTTTTGCTTCCCCCATGACAGTAAGGCCTCCCCAGCCACATCAAACTGAATCCATTAAACTTCTTTTCTTTTATAACACCTAGTCTCAGGCAGTCTTTATCAGCAGCCTCAAAATCCTGGGCTCACGGGATCCTCCTCCCACCTCTATCTCTTGAGAAGCTCAGACTACAGCCATGCACCACCACACCTGGCCAATTTTTCTATTTTTATTTTATTTATTTCTTTTAGAGATGTGTTCTGGTAATGTTGCCCAGGCTGACTGGAATTTATAATTAATGTACCTGACAAGTTACTTTTGTTTCCTAGAAAAATATCTGTGTGCAGAAATTTTCTGTTTTCTTCACAGTGATAATTCCTAAAAGACTAAACTTTTATTTAAAAATAATCTGAGATCTTGCATGTCAATATTCCAAATATGTATTATTTCTATTATTATAATAGATATTACTATGTCTCTTATTTTATTGTTCATGATCATAGCACTGCATTAAACAATGTTTCTAATATTTCCTGTTTCTGATTTAGATATTACTGGTTTCTTGATTCTGAAATAATTAGCATCTTTTGAAATCATAATTTAAGTGAAAAAAGTTATTCATACAATTACCTATATATAAAATATTGTGTAACATTCTATAATTACTATATTTAAACATATGTAAAACCAAAACAAGGCTATTACTTAAAACATAATGTCACTATATATTTATCAAACAAGTACTTGGAAAGAAAAAAATAAGTGGTTTCTTTGAAATAAACATATGCAAACTTTCAAAATAGAAAATTAGAAATAACTCAAAATGTTACTAAAAATCTCAGGTTACTTCTTAAACCTCTAAAACGTTCACATAATTTCTTGTTAATGAATTTAAGATACTATTTCACCTATATATTTTTTGCTAAACCCTTTTAAATTTCCCAATTCAAATGCAATAGGACCACAATCAGTGGACCAAGAAACAACTACTAGCACTAAAATAGATGACTGTGAGCTACACGGAACCTACTTAATGGAATCTTGAACTTACAAATCGGCTCTAGTAAACCTTTCTTTAGTGTGTAATGGATTAAGCACATTGAATTCCCAGGGTCTACTTCAAACGATAGGTAAATGACAATGGTTATAGATAATCAATGCTATAAAATTTTCTATTATGATCATATTACTTTAAAACTGCACATTAGCTTTTATTTATTTAAAGTACATTTTACAATAACAAACATTCATTGACAAAAGATTACTGAAATTCAACTATGCACCAGGCCTGGAGCCACATATAGAATCCAAAGGTTTTGATAACTGTCTCATTTCCCAGGTGCTCATAGCAGCATAGGAAAGATTAACATGGAAACTAATAATCAGAAATGTCAATTAAGTACTTTGGTTGAAGTATGTATAAAAACAGTTGTGCTACAACTTTATTGACTTGCTCAATTATTGCTCTAATTAGTTAATAGAAACATAAATGTATTAGTAAAATTTATATTAATTCTGCAAATCCTGGAGTTGAAATGGGGCCCATGCACAAAGTGAGCATTAATGAAAGTGCAATGGACTCAAGAGGGAAAAGTGACAAGTATTGTGACCCATCTCACAGGTCCTGTTAACCTACTGTTAATTTCTGAATTTTTTTTTTTTTAAACTGTGATGATAAGTTTATAAACTAAAACAGGCTTTAGAGTGGTTCATTCTTCAACAGGAATAAGAAGAGTTGAAGAGAGGTTAACACTTGGCAAGCCATGTAAGTCAACTAGAAGGCACTTGTGGCTCCTCCCTCCTGTTCTCTTTTCCAGCTAAAATAGAAACAAACACTAGAGAGCTTTCCAGTGTAGTCTTATTAGTAGTACCTGAAAGCATATATTAAACTGAACTAAGTACTATAGCAAATAAATTGTAACAGGATTTTTAGTATCTCTTCCAAGTAAAAAACCAGGTAACTTTTTACTACATGGAATCTACCTTGCCCAGAACTTGCTTCTTAAATTCATTCATACCATGTGTTGACTTACTAAGCAAACCTATCTTTGAATGGGTCAAATATTACACACCAAAAGAAGTAACTCCATGAGGCCAGGCACGGTGGCTCATGCCTGTAATACCAGCACTTTGGGAGGTCGAGGTGGGTGAGACCATCCTGGCTAACACAGTGAAACCCCCATCTCTACTAAAAACACAAAAAATCAGACAGGCGTGGTGGTGGCGCCTGTAGTCCCAGCTACTCGGGAGGCTGAGGCAGGAGAATGATGTGAACCCGGGAGGCGGAGCTTGCAGTGAGCCGAGATCATGCCACTGCACTCCAGCCTGGGCGACAGAGTGAGACTCCGTCTCAAAAAAAAAAGAAAAAAGAAAAAAAAAGAAGTAACTCCATGTGGTAAAATATATATATATGCTAGTCATTATTAGTGTTACATGTGGATATCTTTACAATTAATTATATACCAAAAAATATTCTATAACATGTTTTATCAGGTTCTCATGACCAATAAGATTCCCTGAATCTGCACCTTTAAGTTGTGTTAAGGTTTAAACTAACTATGTTATCAATATTTGTTAGACTTTTTGAGGTATGAGGAAACTTAAAATCGTGCCTTCTAACAAATATTGAATAACATAGTTATGACTAAACCTTTTCAAAACTCACTGTAACCTTGACCACCTGGGCTCAAAGGATCCCAATGCCTCAGACTCGTGAGTAGCCAGGGCATGCACCACCATGACTGCCCTGCCTGGCTTTGTTTTGTTTTTGAGATGGAGTCTTATCATGTTGCTCCGGCTGGTCTGGAACTCTGTCCTCAAGTGATTTTCCCACTTCAGCTTCCCAAAGTGCTGGCATTAAAGGTGCAAGCCACTGTGCCTGGGTCTTCCCTTCCCTTTTTTATTCTTCCTTCCTTTCTTTCTTTTAACTACAGATAATTTTTTAACTAAAAAATATATAAAATTAAATATCTAATAGCAGATGTAGAAGGATCTAAGAAAAAGATCAGAAACGAAGTACTTTTTCTATTAAATAAAAGTGGACCACTTACTATTCCAGCCTGCCAGAGTATTAATATATCCATATTACTTAACTCCAGTATGTCACACCTGGAATTTTTGAAAAATAAAGCTCATAAACAATTTGATATACAAAAGTGTTTTTCCAAGACCATCTGTAATCTGGAACTATGCCCCAAAAAGGAATGGCTAAATCAAACAGAATACAACAAGAAAAAATTACCATTCACTGTTAAGCAGCAATTTATAATGTTTCCAGTGAAATGTAGTGGACACTGATAATGATGATAAATACTAAAACATGCAATAATAAATACTAATTCAACTAAATAAAAACATAGTAAGATGGGAAACCTGTAGATTAAATAATTCTTGAAATATATCAACCAATCATAAATGAAAGAGTGTTTAGATTCCAATTTAAACAAGTAAATTATAATAAATTAAGAATTAACTATTATAAGACAATCAGAAAAAGGTACATAAATACTATCTCTTGAAACTTGATGTCATTAGGAATTTAAATTTTAAAAATTCTGATAATGATCATATGTGTATGTGTATGTTTTTAAGTCCCTTTCTTTTTCGTCCCATAACATGGTCTTGGATTTGCTTCAAAATAGTGCAAGTAAGGAGGAAATTGGTGGAAGAAAAGATGAAATGAGATTGCCAATGGTTTTATTATGCTGGAAGCTTGGTGATAGGTGCATGGAACTTCACTTTACTTTTCTATTTGCACAGGTTTGAAAATTTCTACAGTGTGTTTGAAAAGTGTAGAATTAATAATGGAAAGACATCAAGCAATGCTAATAGTATTTATCTATGGTTACTAGAATTGTGGTTGTTCTGTCGTATATTTCTATATTGCACACTTTTAACAATGAAAATATATTCTCTATTTCAATAAAAACATAATACATGCCTTTTAAATTCATATATTCTATCTTGAAAAACTTCATTAATCAAATGAAGTACAATTTTAAACAATAAAGGCCACAAAATTTTTTATGGTTATTAAATTTAAGATTTTAAAGATTGAGACGCATATATAAAAAGTTTTATTTGGCCTAAGTTTGTAGAGTAGGTTCAGTACAAATACAACTCTTTTCTGAAAATAAACTACTAATACATGAAATGAGTAAAAGGTTAAGTGAATGTTTTACTTTATTTTTAGTTGCTGAAATGCAGACAATATGTCGCATATTTTTAGGACAAAGAAAACGAAGCTCCCTTTTTATAAATATATTTTAATTGGAACAATTCAAATGGAATCTCTGATATCAAATATAAAGTAATGTGTTACAGGAAAGTGCTACTATGTTTGAATGCTACCAATTCTTATTATTCTCATATGTTCATGCAGTTTTTCCAGGAATAAGATGAAGTCATAATCAATCAGATTACTGTTCTGTTTAGATGTAAAAATAAGAGTTGGAACAAAGACAAAATTATAAAAATGTTAAATATCCCTAATTTCAGAAGGTAATTATCATCCCTTCACTAGTTAAAAGAGTTCATAGAAAAATATCTCATAGTAAAATACAATAAGTTTCTATTTTCTCAACTGTGAAATAATATGACAGAATCTATCAATCAGTATCTACTGGTAGACTTGGCAGAGTAGGAATGTCAAGATATTTACACATGATCCCTCCCAGAGCTTACACATGATTCTTTGAAGCAAGAAATACCCAGAGAAACTGTAAGAACACAATAAACTATATAAGCAAGAGATAAGTGGAGCAGTTAGGAGAAGATTTATGGAATATTTGAGATAAATTATGAGTGAGAAAGAGCAATATAGCAGTTAATAAACACAGATTCTGAACTCATTAGTGGCCCAAACTGTCCAATTAGCAGCCACAATTTGTTTCTATATTTGGTTACCCCAAAGAAGGGTATATTTAATCTGCCAGTCTGATGAGCAAACCAAATATTCAGGTCACTGGAAACAACTCAAGGGTCATAGCTAGACTTATAAGAATGGCCTTGAGTTCTGCCTACTAACCAAAATGATCACAGTCAGTTTTAGTTTTGTATAGTTGGCTCTGACACTAGATAGTCACAGTAGTCTAAGGGACACCATGATGTTTCAACTTGTTGGTTAACCAAACCCAGGTACTTAAAATAAGCCATATGAATCTAGGGCCCTATTGAATCAGCAGTTTTATTTTTAAGCTATGGGTTGGTAGATAAAATTTCCTCCAAAGGAATAGCTACCAAATTTCATGTAAAGCCAAAATGTCACTGCTGCCTCTCTGGCTGAGTTTTTCAGTTTCACTATTTGAAATAGTGAGACCTCACTTTCCATTTGAAAGTGAACTTTTGTAGTCCAAGTTTACCCACTCCGAAGTAGGAGTATCAGGCCATAAAGGCACACAATTTCTGGAGTTCTGGGGCTTATTTTTATGCTAACACAGCTTCTTCTAGTTGCCCAACTCACGGGTTTGATGGGATTAAAAAAATGTAATGAGATCAATCAAATTTATAAGCAAGTAGAAATGATTTGAATTTTCAGATTATTGATCTAATTGTTGCTGTCCTTTAGGTTATGATCATGACTATGATGTGACTTTAGGACTAGGTGGCTGAGAGGTTGAAGAACCCAAGAAGCATAGAGTCCAGGGTAATGGACGAGTGTTCTGTAAGGACACTGAATTCAAATAAAATTATGAAATTGGTTCTCTTAAAGTGAAAGGCTATGAGTCCATTGCCAGAATAAGGAGTGCATATGTAATTGTGATCAGAAAGTGAGTAGGTGATAATATAAGAATGAAAGGAATGGTATATCCAGAGAAATGAGCCTCTAAGAAGAATGTATTTTTTCTGGGTTCTAGAGAAAGCATGAATTAAAACAGCAATGGGAAATAGGTTAAGCATTAGGGCTATTTAACTACATTCTACTTTGTCTTTCTTTGTGTACATGGAATATTGTACTCCTTTTTTTACCTTTAAGTTGAGCACATTAATATGATTTACCTTGGTCAAGGAATGTAAGCAGAAATTGTGTGCTTTCACTTCTGCAAAGAAACTTTTGAGAGATGGTATGCAGTTCACCATGTTCTCTCATTTCACTTTCCAGAAGTAAAAGCACACCACGTGGTAGTGGCTCCATCAGCCTGAGTCCTTGAGTGAGAAAATACGAAACAGAGCCTTCAGCTGACCTATGCTTTATAAGTAGTGTTAATGAGAAACAATCTCTGTAGGTATAAATTAAGATTTTTGAGTTTATAACAGTAAATAATCTAGTACATACTGCTTGATCCAGGTAGTCAAAAGAATCTGAACCACACTCTTAAAATAAGTGGAGTGTGAGAGACAGAGCAGCCAGCATGGGCGGAGCCACAGAATGAACAGTTTGAATAGAAGAGAATTGAACCAAGATAGCAAATAATGAAGAAAGATTAGGAATGAAGGGAGATTACTCATAATGGAGGACGGTGAGAATTCAGAGAAGAAAACTAACGACTTGTAAGAGAAAGAGTGATAAGTCAGAGCAAAGTCAACAGATCCCAATGTATTTTGTAAATAAAAATACAGAGAGAGTTAAATAGACCAGAGAGTCTCAAAATTGTTTAAAATATCTAACAGTAATAAATTTGTGAGGTATATTGTGTTTAGATTAACACAGAATCATTTTAATGTTTAAAACAAAACCCTACTGGGGATACAAACAGCAATTTCTCTTGGCCTCCCATGTAATTGTCAGACATACTGATATTTTATGAGGGGGATCAGGTACCAACCTTCTATTCTTCCTTCACTCTAATTTTATATGTAATAGACTAAATAGAAAAAAATATTGACATTTTGAAGGCTCCATCTCCAGATTCCAGTGAGAATGCAAACTTTTACTTATTTGTTTACTCCATTGATAATTTCCAAGGGAAATTGGGTAAGTGGTTGAGGAAGTGAGATGCCTGAGTTTATGTTTTCATTTATTTCAGAAATTTCGCGATTATTTCCATCAAGGAAAAAAATACAAACGACAGCTAACATTTATTTAGTGCTTATAATATAATATATCTGGCACTATTCTAAGCACTTCATACATTTTAGGTCATTTAATCGTTACTATGAAGTGTGTGCTTTCATCAATGCCCTTTTTTAAGTGAGAGAAGTGAGGCTCAGAGAATGTAACCAAGTTGCCCAAGATCACACTACAAATAAAGACTGGGGGGAGATTTGAAAACCTGGCTGACTTCCAAGTCATTCCACAGTTAACAGTTACAAAGCCTTTTTAAAACCACAATACATTTGATGGACTGATTATCTCTCCACATGGAATGAAAATGTATTAAGGAATAATGAATTGAAAAACAGAGTTCAACAAAAAAAAGCAAATAAACATGTATCAAGTCCTTGCTAAGTTATCAAAGTTAATATTGACATTTAAACATGAGTTGTTGTCCTTGACAAAATACTGAATCTTAGTCTATTCAAATACTTATTTTGTACTCGGACGTTTTTATTCTTTTAAAACTATTTTTAACACACATGTACACACATATATGCCATCTTTGTATAGTTATCTGTTGATATCCAGGGAAAACTGGTTTCAATGCCCCTGTTGGATACCAAAATTCATCAGTGCTCAAATCCTTTATATGAAGTATATAGTATTTGCATATAATTTATGCACATCTTCCTGTATAGTTTAAATCATCTCTAGATTGCTTATAACAATGAAGTTAATGTGAATGCTATGTAAATAGGTGTTATACTGCATTGTTTAGGGAATGAAAAGCAAAAAATAGTCTGTACATGTTCAGTACAGACACAGCTATCCTTTCCTAGCCCCAATATTTTCAGTTCCCAGTTGGTTGAATCTGGAACCCAAGGATAAAGAAGGTCAATTGGCCAACTGTATGTATTCATAAACATCTATATGCATATATACACATATACATATATACTCTGCATATGTATAAGTATAAAAACATAAACATATATGTGTATGTGTGTGTGTTTAGTTGTAACATTGAATCAGTTACTTTAGGAAAACTATGAAAATCGTTTGTTTCTTAAGTGGCTCATGATTTGTATAGAGAGAATACAAAAGCATGTCAGATTGCTAGTATTATTATTTGTATGCATATTACATACTCTTTTTTAATTAACAAATTCAACTTCAACTGTTATGACAAACCATAACATAAAAAGTTTATATATAAAGATGTATGGGAATTAGTCCATTTATAATAACATACCTAGAAGTAACATATTGTTGACTTAGTGTAGTGAAATAACCTAAAAATACTGCACACAAGATTCATCATAAATCAAAAAGTTCTTTCCACAATGACTGATTGATTTGAGAACAGAAGGATGCTGGGTGTTTTGTTACTAAGGCTATTTCTAGCAGGCATCCAGGAATTACAACTGCACAACCTTACAAACAGCATAGAAATTGACTGTTTTAACAAAGGGTCTCACCACGGTAATGAGTAGTGCACATTAAATCTCACTGTGCATTGATATGCTCTCTTTGAACTTTGCCAAGCTTTCAACAATGGTGACAGGCCTCTGGCACTTTCAGAATAAGTGGACCCTGAATGGTGCTGCAGGGATGAGGTTTGTGTGTGTGTGTGTGTATGTGTGTGTCTGTTTGCTTTTGTTTTCTAATGAAACCATATTTTAATCATTTAGACTTGTTTTCATTTCTAATTAGATCTGGGTTCTTAAGAAAACTTGTGAAATATCAGAAAGGAGTCTATCACAATTATCATCTATAAAAAAGGATCTAGATTATTTTCTAGATTAATCATTAAGGTTGCATATTTAGGTCCCAAGGTAAGAAAAGCTTCTGCAAACATTTTAAAGACATTATGAGGAGGAAAAATGTACAGGATAGGTCATATGAAATGCCTAATACATCATTTTCGCCTACAAAAATGACAATTTCGTGTTTCAAACTAAGTTTACTATTTACATAATTAACAAACTCACCTAAACACATTTTCTTCTTAAATTTTTTCTTCCTAAATACAGACTTCAGATTCTATGTGTAACTCAAATTAAGTTTTCATTTGTAATGTTGATCCCAAGGTAAGAGATCTTTACACAAACACACACACACACACACACACACACACACACAAATATATGTAATTCTAGAAGGAAACAGGACTCCACAGAAGACTATGATATAATAAATAAATAATAAATGGTAAGTAAGGCAAACAAATGTGTTAAGTATGTTCAATCTAAACATGAAAGAATCAGATTAGAACTAATATAATAGCAGATGTCAGCAGAATGGTTGATCAGTTTAAGCTTTCTAAGGTCCTTGTATTCTTTGGAAAAAGGCTAAAATATTGGTTATCAATATCTTGTTAACTTTTCTGGTTAAAATTTCCATAAAAACCCCTAAATAATAAAGAGAAATGAAGCTTATAACTTCCAATTAATGAAGAAAAAAACAATGAATCAAAAGCAAACTCATTCAATGCAAAAGAAGAGAAAAACAAGAAGAAAGCAAATTTAGAAAACAGAATAAAATTTTCATCAGAAATAAATAATTAATGTGTTACTGCTTTCTTAATTTAAGAAAAGTAGGTATTTTTGTAAAAAAAAAAAACAAAAAACAAAAAAAAATAGCCTATTCAATTGCACTGTAACATCTTTGAGATATTTCTATTTTGGCTGAGCAGATATATGATGGTCTACCTAGCAAAATGAAAGAAAAAATAGTATGCGCAGTTTTTATCTCTAAGAAAGTATGCTCTAAATCTAAATGACTAGCAGTAGTACTTAAAAAGAAATACCCACCAAAATACAGTACAAGAGATCTGTTACCCAGGTTTTGTCCTTGTTTTCTTGTCCTCTGATTTGTAAATTGACTTCTAATTGCACCTCTCAACAAGGATTAAGAGGAATGGGAAGCCCTCATCCTTGTTATGCTCAGATTAAAAATTAATGTCCAAATTAAAAATCACTTGTGTTTAACTACTTCAATACCTCCTAAATAAATGCATAATAAGCATTGGGGACCTTTATAACCAAGGATTGGAAATAGAATCAAGAATTCTTCACAATGGTATCACTATCATTTGCAGCTCTGCTAAGCAGTGAACTCTGCTTTAAATATGTTCAATGTTTTCATCAGTTCATAAAGCTCGGCTCACAAAGCAGCTTATCAACCTATATTTTAAAATGCTGACTTTCAAAGGATTTAAATGCTCATTGAAAACAGACATAAAAATACCTAATCTATTTAATATTTTGTAGAAAATATATAATGTATGTGAGGAATTATGGAGTAAGTAAATGATAATAGGAAATAAGATGAAGAAGATGAGATACAAGTACATGCTCTTCGGAGGGGATGGGAAGTGGGAATTATTGATGAGCGCTCATTTGAACCTACAAAGATGTGAAAGAATAAAAGTGATGGTATTATGGTTTGACTGTGTCCCCACCCAAATCTCATCTTGAATTGTGGTCCCTATAATTCCCATGTGTGGTGAGTAGGACCCGGTGGGAGGTAATTTAATCACTGGGGTGGTTACCCTCATGCTATTCTCATGATAGTGAGTGAGTGAGCTGATGGTTTTATAAGGGGCTTTTCCCCGCCTTGCTCAGCATTTTTCCTTGCTGCTGCCATGTGAAGAATGACATGTTTGCTTCCCTCCACCAGGATTGTAAGTTTCCTGAAGCCTCCTCAGCCATGTGGAACTGTGAGTCAATTAAACTTCTTTTCTTTATAAATCACCAGGTCTCAGGCAGTTCTTTATAGCACTATGAGAATGGACTAATACAGTAAATGGTTACTGGGTAAATGTTTGTAACATTTCAAGCTCAAACCATGAATAAGAAATTTGGTAGACATTAATTTTATATACTTGGGTGATTGCAATGTGAAGTATACAATTATTATGAAAACCACAATTCTCACACCAGTCAGAACAGTTATTGTTAAAAAGTCAAAAAAAAAAAAAATTACAGATATTGGCAAGGCTGTGAAGAAAAAGGAACACTTATACACTGTTGGTGGGAATGTCAGTTAGTCCAGCTGCTATGGAGAGCATTTTAGAGATTTCTCAAAGAAATGAGTTGAGCTATCATTTGACTCACCAAATCCTTTGAATTTATGCCCAAAGGAAAATAAATTGTTCCACCAAAAAGATACATTCACCTGTATGCTCATCGCAGAGCTATTCACAATAGCAAAAACAAGGAATCAACCCAGGTGCTCATCAACTGTGGACTGGGTAAAGAAAATGTGGTACATATACACCATGGAATACTACGTAGCCATAAAAAATGACAAAATCATGTCTTTTGCGGCGACAAGTGCACAGACAGAGGCCATTATTCTAAGTGAACTAACAGCAAAAAAAGAAAACCAAATATTAGACATTCTCACTTATAAGTGGGAGCTAAACATTGGGTACACATGGAAATAAAGATGAGAATAATAGATGCTTGGGACTACTAGAGTTGGGGGAAAAGGGGCAAATGTTGAAAAATTACCTAATGTGTGTGATACTCACTGTCTGGGTTATGGGATCATCCACACTCCAAACCTAAGCATCACACAACATAGTGATCTAACAAAGCTGCATATGCAACCCTGAATTTAAAATAAAAGTTAGAAAAAGAAGACACTGCATGAAATACTTTTATAAATAAATAAATAGGATGAATGATCGTGAAAGCATCAAAATGGATATGAAATTTTCAACTAGAGTTTGGATTATGATTACTGCCCTGCAGTTTCAAAGAGTAAATACATGTAATACATTCTAGAAATAATCCATCCAAAAAGATTTTTTAAGATGTTTAAAAGATAAAGCATGTGTTGCCCAGGATTACTCATTCTTAACATGCTGATGCTAAAATCTTTACTTTTACATTGATGATGCTTTTATTACAGTGTATACTGTATCTCCATCCTGCTCCTGCCCCACAGAAATGCTATTTTTTGATAGTGTGTATAGGTAATCAAATCTCATTTGAAGTACGCCAATGTAATCGGTAAAAATTCTGATTTTTGTGTATGTTTATTTTGCAGGATTTAAAGACGAAACTTCTTTGTCCAAGTGCCTTTACCCTGTTTTTCAGAACACATGCTCTCAAAATATCTCATGTCATACATTGTCCAATATATCTGACAGTATCTGCTTAAGAAATACTTGAAAATGACTTTTTTATGTGTCTACATTTGAAATATTGTGTTTCAGATTGCCTTTATCTATTATTCGATAGCTATGATGTATTTCTCTACTTCAAAATTCTGTTAATAAGTTTATCAACTTTACCCATTTTTTTTTTTTTCTGAAGGAAAGTGTGATAATATTATAGCTCCGGTTTCAAGTAATCACACGTACAATGTCAAGTTAATTGCATTCCTGTGGAAAGAAAAAATGGCTAGGTGGATAATTTATATCTACCCATTTATTTGATAGACATTTATTGACCATCTTGACTATGTGTAAAGCCTTGTGGCAAGTGCTATGAAAGATACCAAGAAAATCAAATCATTCCTGCCTCAAACAAGACATTGACACCTACATAGAGGAGACAAAACATGCACATCAATAGAATATAATGCTTGGGCAAATCCATTTGTGGCATATTCCTGATTACAAGTAGTTTTATACATGGAATTGGACAAACTGGCCTGGATGGAAAAACAGGATTCATGCATTTAACAAACACTCATTTTCTACTATGTATTAAGCATAATGCTAAATCCTAGAGATATAGTTACTGCCCTCCCACAGCTTATATTCTAACTAGAAAAGGACCTTAATGATGTATGTATTGAAATGCACAAAGTAAAATTAGAATATTTTAAATCTAAATTTTGGTAAAAGCAAATTAATCTACAGTCAACAGAGAGTTTAGTAGATTACAAGATATCAAAATCATTCATTTTCATGGAAGTGAAAATACAAGGACATAAAGGATAGTTTAATGCTGTTTAATATTAAACTAAATATTGTCACATAAATTCATAATTGAATTTGTACTTGAATAAGTCCTGTATCTACTGGACTAGCCCAAATTGGGCCTGCTTAGTTGGTAACAAACTGTTGAGTTATCTTTTAGATATAATAAAAACAAAAACTGCAAGTCATGTAGCCTAGGCATGCACAATAGAAAAAGCTTTGATCTCTAACAACACCCAAAACCAATCAATCTTCCCCTCTATACCAGTAAGACTGTGACATGACTGGAACCTGAATACTGAAACTCTTTCAGAAGCAAGGGGTACCTAAATTGAGGAGACAGATTTGAATTCACTCCTGTCTCCTTGCTGACTACTTGCCTATTTGAAAAAAGACAAATAAAGGCCTTTCTTTCCTCAAAAGCCAGTGTTTTTGTGCACATTGGACAGTGAGACTATTTGCTCTATAAAGGTCCCACAGACATTACTTCTGATTTTCAATGATCAAAATTGGATAATGTTTAAAAAATACAAAAGACTTGATCAGATGAATATTATAATAAAATATGTAAAAAATAAACTCCAGTTCAGTGGCCATATCTTTTGCAAACTGAATTTCCTAGAAGAGCCACAAAACCTTAAAATGCAATTAGAAGTGGTCAGGAAATTATATGGATGAAGGCACATGATTTTGGCACAAAACAACAGTGGTTAATGTTAGTGTAATTACATATTAGCATACCAATACATTTTCAATAAATTCTTCTTAATTGAGAAAACTAGATCCATTTTCTCCTTAGGAGAAAAAAAATGTAGAAACTTTCTTTATCTTAATTCTCCCTCCACAAATTGTCTGAATCTTATCAATTCATTTTAAATTGAATTGGCTTTCAAAATATTTAAATAAACCTGACCAAGTACACCGTTTTGGTCATGTGTGGTGTTACATAAGATAACATCCCTCAGGTAGAATACATGCTGCAATTAAATGAACTGCAGCACTAAAAATAGTGTATTTGAAAAAGCGTCTGTCATTTTTTTTTCATAATTCAAGCTTAAAGACTTCCCTGACCCTTTCCCTTCCAGACAAAATTAGATATACCCCCAAATATTTTCAGAATATCTCTATTGTTGTTCTATCTAAAGTATATAAAATATTTTCAGAATATCTCTATTGTTGTTCTATCTAAAGTATATAAAATGTATTTAATGATCATCTCACCTAGGATTTATATGTTTCTCAGTACCTAAAACTGTGAGTGGCACAAAAATGCTAAATGAACAATACTGAATTATTTTTCCACATGGGAATATCATGAAGAATATCTTATTTTAGCATTTTTTTCTGAAATTTCTATCACTCAAATTTACTTTGAAAAGAAACTTTATGCAATTTAACGTGAAAGGAAAATCCAATCACACTGAACAAATTTCTATAGCATTAATACACTTCATGCTATGATTTTCCTTTTTTTTAACTTTTTAAAGTTTTGTTGGGCTTTTTTTTTTTTCTTTCTTTCTGTTTAGATTTGCTCTATGATCTACAGAAAATGTCATCTTTAAAAAAGCCACTTTTGTTATATCTGTTTTTAGTTACATTTATTCTGCTGTTATGGTGCTAATAGATGCAAATCAGTATTTATTATTTAATAACACACAGATGTTCCATATACCACAGATAAACAAATTTTTCAGCCCACTGCTTCAACAGTGTCATTGTAAATTTACTATTTAAATTACATACAAAATTTTTATTATTGACTTTAAATAATCCTAAGTTTTGGACATGCTCCCTCACAGAATTCCCTTACCCTTAATTTATATTTCTACTTTCATTTTTACATAACATTTTGTTTGAGCAATGAAATTTCCAATTTCACGCCTCTTCTACTCTAACCTGTTTTCCTTTGTTTATTTAAGAAGATATTGAAGCTTTTTTTTTTTTTTTTTAAGAAGCATTTCCTGACTACATTAAGGAAAAGTTTCAATGCTCTGTACTGCATAACAAATTAGTTGCTTCCTGTTTTTTAGGGGCAAAAGTATTAATAGGATGTATAGCAGTGTACAGAAGTCTCCATTTACAGGAGTCTCTATAATATCAATTTAGTAATTTACTTTCTCTTCACTTACTTTGAAGTCATAATTTGACTTTTTTTACAGACATTTTAAGTATCTTAAGTCCAGAAGTCATATTTGAAGGAACTTAGTAGTGTACATTGGGGATATTTATTCAATAATTCATGATACAATTGCCAAATAAAATAATCCTTAGCTTTGGTTTTTGCTATGATTTTGCAATTAAGAGCAAATTACCAGAAGATTGTTATTAGGGAAACAAGTTTTTTTAAGTATTCTGAGAATACATCATGGCAAAAATAAATAAATACATAATTTTAAAATTTAAAAATATATATAAATATTTCTAAACATAATATTAATTGTGGAACTGCATAAAGAGAGAAGACATTCTTTATTACATTAGTGCTGAAAGAAAAAGTAAACACTTAACATACTTTTTTAAATAAAAGATAGTCATGATATTTGAGAACTAATATTACTGCTGTGGTTACAGTGTCTTTCTCAGAATATACATTCAATAAATGGTTGTTGAGGCCCTATCTTGGGATAATTTCTAATGAATCATAACCTAGTAGAGCATGAATCAGAAGTACACTGATCTGTGATAGCCCATGTTTCTGGGTTAAATTTCAAAATATCCTCATCGCTGAGCCAGTTTGTTTATATCTTCAGCAGCTCACTGTTTAAATTCACGTTGAGAAAAACGTTTCAAAATAACTATATTAGCCCTTTTTAAAAAATGTTACATACTTTTCATAATTCTTAATGTCTCTATCATCTGAGACGATATTCACAGAATGTCTCTTTAAAAGTAAAAATTACTTGCTTTTCAAGTTTCTTTTTTACAAAGAAGAGAAAATTACTGGCATACATGTTGTAGCAGAATTTGGTGTGTTGCAGGGGTACTGCTTCATAAACGGGCTGAAAGAAATTCAGGCTTTCACTTAGGTTGAGGTCCAATCAGTATGGACTTAATAAACAAACTACAAGTAGATGAAAGAACTAAAATTGAGAAATAAAAACATTAAGAATATTAAAAAATAGGAAAATATCTTTTTGAGCTTCAGTTAAAAAAGAATTTTTCCAACAAATCACAAATATCACAAGCCATTTAAAAAATGACTAAATGTGACAAACTAAAACTTTAAAACTTCCATATGTAAACACACATACATTCACACACATACATTCACACACACGGACACACACACACACAATGAAAATAAGAGATAAAGTCTTGGCTGGGGGAAATATTTGCATTATAGGCACTCAGAAAATATAATAAATTACTATGCATGAATAAGAAGGAATGAAGTCAATGGGGAATTCAAAGACGGGGAAATTAAAAAGCCTATTTAAATATGGAGAAAAAGGATGGCTAATTATGAGTATCTGAAAATTAAAGCAGTTTGATTCTATTTCTCACCAGATTATCTGACCAAATTCAAATAGTCAAATACTCTAATAGTCTAGTCTAAAAGTCTAATCTCAAGTACTAATGATTTTGCAGAGGAATAGACATTCTTATAAACTATGGGTGGACATGTAAATTAGTAAAAATATTTTGGAGAAAAATCTTTTTAATATCTAATGACATTTGTTTTTCAGATGAGGTCCCTAACAAAATTGGGGAAAAAAAATACATGAACTCTGATCAACAATTCCTTGTTCATATATTTTATATATTTATGGGGTACATGAGATTTTGCTACAGGCATGCAATGTGAAATAAGCATATATCATGGAAAAGCTTTGGCGTAGGTGCTATGCAAGATAAGATGTGCATCTTCAATTATAGCATTTTGAATGTTTATCAGTAGAAGACTAAAAAATGATATAATCCTGTTACATAGTACTATTGAACGATTTATACACAATGTGCCAGGAGAATACCAAACTTAAGATAATGGCTACACCTGGAGAGGGATGAGGAAAATGTGGTTTTATATTTTATGACTGATGCAGAAAATACTAAATTGAGAAAAACCATGGTGAGGAAGGCATTTCAGCATTATTTGTAATATTTTATAACTTTTACAATAAAGAGACACTTGAAGCAAAGTTAATAAATAGGTTAATTTTGGGTCATAGGAAATTATAAATTTGTACTTCTGATTTTAGCTATTTTTGCTAACATTTAAAAAATAACAATAATAATAGTATTTCTATTCCTCAACAGTCGTCTTCATTTGTTGGTGGTGGTTGTGATTTTTTTTTAATTTGTATTTCTTTTCTTTTTCTTTTTTCTTTTTTTTTTTTTTGAGACGGGGTCTCACTGTGTTGCCCAGGCTGGAGTTCAGTGGCATGATCTAAGCTCACTGCAACCTCTGCCTCCCAGGTTCAAGAGATTCTTGTGCCTCAGTCTTCCAAGTAGCTGGGATTACAATCGTGCAACACCACGCCCGGCTAACTTTTTTGTATTTTTAGTAGAGACAGGGTTTCACCATGTTGGCCAGGCTGGTCTTGAACTCCTAACCTCAGGTGATCTGCCCACCTTGACCACACAAAGTGCTGGGATTACAGGCGTGAATCACTGCGCCTAGCCTTTGTGTTTATTTTCACAGGAAGTACCAGAGTGCCTCAACTAGAATGCAAAATTAAACAATGTACTGTCAAAATTTACAGCTATGGCTGTGCAAGTCAATTCCCATTTAGAATAAACTGCTTTTTGATTTAGTGTTTCCATTTTTGTGATAATACCTGGAGCCTTTTTAAGTTCCCTGAAAAACAAATATTTGATTTCCTTCCTCACATATAATAAAAGAGCAATCAGGAGGCAAAAGCAAAGTGTAGTGAGGTCCTCCAAGGCTCATTTATGAATCATAAAAGGCTTGATAATATTAAATACCAATTGCAATGCCAAGGCACCATGCTGGGAAGCATTCAGACAGCTGGAAATCCATGGCATCATGAGTCTTTTTAAAAATAATGTAAAATACTGAACTAGATTCCAACAGACTTCTCATTTTACTGAGTTGTTTTCTAAGCTGAAACAGAATTTCTTTCTCATTCTCTTAAGAAAACCTGTCAAATGATCAAGTTTTGTTTACTTCTAAAATTTCAACATTTGAAGCTACAAAAATGATCCTACTTTAAAAAATAAGCATTTATTGCTCAATGCACTCTTTTACCTACATCAAATGGTTAATTATATTAAAACACAAATCTCTTTAAAGACAAAGAAGTTGTAAAGATATTTGGCACTTATAAAAGAGCTAAACTTTAAATGTTACTATTTAGATAATTTCTCAAAGTCTACACAATTCTAATGGGTAAAGGAATGACTAATGTGGCTTTAGAAATCTGTTTTTAAATGCCCCTTTTCTCTAATAGCATTATAGCACACATTTAGTCAATTATTTGTTTTAAATATAATCATGGTTCAACAGTAACCCTGTAAACTAGCTCATGGGGTTGAATAGACAAAATATAGCAACATTCAAAAACATTGACAACCTTTTGGATACATTAACCATAATAATAATTTTAATAGTAATAATAATAACATTGTTGAGTATTCCTATTTGCCATTCAGCACATTAAGGCCTGCACAAGGCATTCATATCCCAAATTAGAGTTTACTTCTCAAATCTGATTTGAAAACCCATTAAGTAGTTCAGTCTTAGCACTGTTTCTATGCTGTTTCTTTAGTTGCAACCCAGGTTAGGTAGCAGTTTTTTAACTAGAGGTCAGGTTTTAAAGAGGAAAAATTTGCATTTATAGGCATGAGATTATCCACCAATGCCAGGAGCTTTTCATACACTGAGGCATGAGGGGCCTAATATCTACAGAGGGATCTGCATCACTGTCCTGGAGCATTTAAATTTCTCCTACTTCCTGTCATTACGGTTTTCCTTCTGTTGTGTCTCCTCCAAATACACCCAATCTCTGCCGCCTGACTCATGTATTTAACTAAGTTAAAGAAGGCTATAGTCCTTCTCTATCCTCTGATATTAACCTTTAATCCACATCGTCATTCAATGAAGTATCATTATTCCCATTGTATAAATGATAGAAGTCACTCAAGATACAGTAAGAAACTTTCCCCAAGCTACAGCAGAGAGTAAGAGAGAGAGAAAAGTTAGAGAGAGGGTGCCCAAATTTGCACAGTTAAGAAGTAACTGTAGATCTGTTGAGTATGAGCACACAGTATTCCCACATACATTTTATCAGTATTATGACAGCAGGTCAGAGAATTACCAGCAGAACACTGGCTTAAGGATACTCTGAAATTTTGCCTCCAGCTGGGATTAGTCTGTGTGAAAGATGAAAGGATAAAGAATTTCAAGTAATAAGGAATGTCTATGATTAAGTACCAGAAGTAGTAGTTCTACAGGTGTCAAAGAAAGTAGGCTTTTTAGAAGAATAAAATGGCACACAAAGCCTTTTGGAGTAGAGCCCCAACAGAGAACCCTGGGGATGGACATTAAACAGTCGACAAGAGGAAAGAGCTGAGGACTGCACAAATCATCAGGTGTCAGGGGACAAAGAAAAATAAATTAAAGGCCAACATGAGTACCTGAAATTATACACTGTAATCTTTCAGTATCTCTGTAATGGTTTCAGTGAGAAAGGTTTGAGATAACATTGCTGATTAAATGAAAATCTGACTGTAATGTATATATGCATTCCTGGAGATGATATTAAAGGCAGGAAGTATATAATAGAGACATAATAAAATGGCAAACGTGTGAGCTACTTGGGTGGGTGAAAAACTAAAGATGGGGACAAATCTGAGATTTATTTGCAACCTGCCCTTACAGATACTTTGTGCATTACTCTATTAGCTTATGCATGGATGTCTACAAGCATAACTATTCTCTGAGGTTTTCCAATGCCAAGGCAAACATCACCAGAGATTTGAAAGTAATTTTACTGACCTTGTCACTTTAAGCAGTCCCATAATAATAGGTTGTGGTAGCTTATGGCAGCTTAAGTGTTTTCCCTTATGCTAATGAATAATTCTAGTTGGCTTTATGAATAAGATGCTTATCACAGTTGTCTCATGAGCCCACAAATGAGTTATTAGCTATATATATATTAAAAAAAACACACAACCCAAAGCTACAAGTAAAATGTATACCCAACTTAATAAAATGGTTGCATTAGTAAGTTTCTGTGTAGTCATCTCTACTATGGCAGGCTCAATAGCTAAGCTTCCTTTTAAGAATGAAAAATGTGATAAAATATTTTATAAACTAGAATACAAAAGGTTATGATGCTTTAATTTCAAGAAGAAGGTATAGCCCTGTTTTCTTGGCCCTTGAATAGAAACTTTCACTGGGGCTTTTGGAAGGCAATCTAACAATAAAAGCATTTGGAATATATGTGGTCATGTTCTCTAAAGATCGTGGTGCTTGAGTTTCATGTTTGTTGTGGAACATTGTGAAATATTTGTGTCATTCTTTCAATAAATATTGTTGAATGCTGAACATTTTCTGCACTATTATTATTTATGTCTCCTAGTTATTTTCAGTAAATTTGAAGCAGATAAATTATATCAAATATACAGTACAATAAAGAAGATCATGAATGCAGTGAACGGATATGATAAAATAGCATCCTAATTTAGATTCCAATCAGTTTGATAACTTTCAAAAGTTATCAACTTTTTAGAGCTAACCAAAAAATTTCAAGTCATCAATCATCATAAAAACTCAAAAGATGATCAGCCCCATGGAAAATATGTTAGGACTGAAAGGGTAGATTATTAGTACATAAAGGAAAAGCAAAATATATTGCTTGCTTCTGTATTTTCTCTGTAGTAGGACATATATAATTAACATTTTAAAATGTACCAAAGTTTCCACGAAATTAATTTTTTCAAGTGTATTTGAAGCCAGGCACAGTGGCTCATGTCTATAATCCCAGTTACTCCAGAGGCTAAGGCAGGCGGATCCCTGGAGTCCAGAAGTTTGAGACTAGCATGAGCAACATAGCAAGACCACATATCTAAAATAATAATAATAATAAATAATTAGCTAGGGATGTTAGCGTGTCTACCCACAAGGCTGAGGCAGGAAGACTGCTTGAGCCAAGGGCTTCAGGGCTGCAGTGAACTATGATTATGCCACTGGACTCTAGCTTGGGTGACAGAAAGATCCCATCTCTTAAAAAAATAATAATAATAAGGAAAATAAAATGTATTTGAGAAATGCTGGATTAAGATCCTCAAAGATCTAAGAAAGAAAATAAATCTCTTCACTGTCAGAGTATTTTAAGTTAAAAACTCTTGGGGATCAAAAATCACTAGAAGAGACTTTTCTCCTATCTACAAAAAGAATTTACCTGCCTAGGAGAACAAGTGTTCTTATTTCCCTCCCTGTAATCTCATTATCCATTACAGGAAAGAAAACAAAAAATC
>NC_045438.1:70436467-70436947 GCF_002776525.5 Piliocolobus tephrosceles
TTTATATATATAATCACATTTTGTCCCAACAACCATGAAAATTACAACTACTATATTTAATTATAGTTTAAAAATAGTAATTTACTTTAAAATATAGATGAATAAAGCCAGGCACGGTGACTTGCACCTGTAATCCCACCACTTTGGGAGGTCAAGGCAGGTGGATCACGAAGTCAGGAGATCGAGACCAACCTGGCTAACACGGTGAAACCCCGTCTCTACTAAAAAATACAAAAACAATTAGCCGGGCGTGGTGGCAAGCACCTGTAGCCCCAGCTACTCGGGAGGCTGAGGCAGGAGAATGGCATGAGCCCGGGAAGTGGAGCTTGCAGTGAGCCGAGACTGCGCCACTGCACTCCAGCCTGGACAAAAGAGCAAGACTCCGTCTCAAGAAAAAAAAAAAAAAGTTTATGAATTTGTGTTGGGCCACATGTTAGACAAGCTTGGCCTAAAGATAAGTCACATTTTGGAGTCTATTCT
>NC_045438.1:70437047-70542136 GCF_002776525.5 Piliocolobus tephrosceles
AGAGAGAGAGAGAGAGAGAGAGAGAGAGAGAG
The DNA here is from genome assembly GCF_002776525.5 of Piliocolobus tephrosceles. Taxonomy (NCBI): domain Eukaryota; kingdom Metazoa; phylum Chordata; class Mammalia; order Primates; family Cercopithecidae; genus Piliocolobus; species Piliocolobus tephrosceles. The sequence continues at coordinate 70,437,080 of NC_045438.1, forward strand.
AGAAAGTGATCTTTATCAAGTGTTTATGCATTCATCCAACATCATTTTATGGAGCACCTATTGTGAGCTAGCCCTCCTCTATATAAATAGAAATCCTTGAGCCATGAAGTTCATGATAAAGAGAATAAAACAGTTAACAAATGCCTAAACAAATACAACACATATTATCAGATCCTCCTAAGTGGTATAAAAACATAAAATAGGTCAATAGAAAAGAAAACAACTGCAAGGTACTTGGTAAAATAAGACAAGACAAAATTAAGTAATTTCCTGAAAGCCTTTCCAGAGAAGGTAAGAGATGAAGTATAATCCAACAGGTGAGAAAGAGTCTAGACACTTGAAACTCTGAAAACAGTATTTCAGGCCAAGGACACAGCATGGTAAAAAGCCCTGAGATCAACATAATACTGGAGTGTTTCAAGAAAAGGATAATTGGCAACAGTGTGACAGAAGTCACATCCACTAAGTGAGTTAGTTGGCTGAACAACATGAGAATAAAAAAGGGGTGAGGAGTCAATTTTTGTGAGGCTCTGCAAATTAGGCCCTGTAAGAAATGTGTATGTTTAACTAAGTGCAAAAAGATTCCATGCATTAGCACATTTTATTGAAGGCACTTTCACATGGTATGGCAGACTGTGCTGCTATGAATAAACCAAGGTGCAACAATTGGTTCTGCTATTCACTATTTGCTCATAGGCAAAGTCTCTGCTATCTTAGAGGAAGCTATTACAGAGTGAGAAAGCTTAGCAAATTCCCATGCCAGTCCACCTAGGAATGTCCTCACCCTCTTCCCCAACCCCTGGAGAACAACAGTCATCCCATGAGAGCTATCCTAAAGGAGTTTCAGACATGACAGCCATGTGTCAGCTTGCCCACACTCATCTAAGAAATAATCAATATTATTTTCATCTTCTTCCCATCTCTGTGGACTTACCTTATCTCTATACTGCTGTATGTACCCTGCAGCCTCACCTCCTGTTATTCCGACCCTTCTAAACGCTGCCACTGTGTGTTAAAGAAGTCCTGATCAGAGATTGGCATGTTGTTCCATATCTTCACCTAATTTTTAGAATGACCATTTTATCTCCCTACTCTGCTGGACTGTACCCTGAAGACATTGCTTGGTTTTCAGCTCTCTTTCCTACAGACTATTTTCAATTACCTCCACATCCCTTGGAGCCAGAGGCACATTTGGTGTTTTCCCTGCCCCTCATTGCTGTTCCCACACCATTTGTTCCCCTGCCTTGTGCAATAACTTCTGCTCCTCTGAGACTCACGCCACCCGCTAGACCAGGCTCTCTCTCTACAATTGCTATCATTCAATGAAATCTGGTTCAAAACTTTTATTAAGTAGGAAGAGAAGCCTTTACTTATCAAATATTTGACTAATGAATGGTAATTCTTTTTTCTAATTTTTATTATTCTCAGCATATTCAGCATCCACCTACATGAAGTATCCAACACGGCTGATCTCTTAATTCTTTTATTTCCTCATTACCAAATTATTTCCCTCAATGAAATCTAGTCTCTCTTCCACATGGTCACAAGTGCAGCCTGCATTTGTCAGAAAATTAGGATTTCTCACAGCCCACTCATCCAATTCATTGTTTAAACATACCCACGCCTATGCTCTTCAATCACACAAAGACCCCCAATTCAGTGAACTCACATTTTCCCACTATTTATCAGTCCCCTCCTGACTTCACTTCATTATTTGGCCCCAAATTCCATGGTTCATTATTATAATTTCTCAGTTAAATGTTCATGTTCCTAAAATTAGTTATGAGCCCATCCTTTTTCCTTAAAATTTTATTGCTATTTTTTTCTGATCCACACATATCAAATTCAATAATATCTTTATCCTGATGACCTCAAAATTTATACGTTAGGCCCACACTTCTTGCAAGTCTTAGGCACACATATCCAATAGCACTTGCCAGCAAGATTTTATGTCTCATAGACATGATTTTATGTCTCACATTTAACATGTCCCAAATACACTTCTTGTTGTCCCTAAAACTTTACATGTTTTCAGTTTTCTCTGCTTTTAGAAAATGGCACCATCATTTACTCTGCTACTCAGACTGGTCGGTGAGTCATCATCTTTGCTTCCCTTTCTTTTAGCTCATTTGCTACAGAGCAACACAAGGGATCTTACTGAAGGATACATTGAATTATCTCCCCACTACTAATTGAAATCATCACATAGATTCTCAGTGTGTTTAGAATAACATTCAACTTCATTGCCATGGGTTCTAAAACCTGTTGTTCTACCACTTGCTCTCATCTTGGTAAAAGGCTTCACAACTCACAAAACTGATTAAGTCAAAAGCCAGGCAATCACTCTCAAACTCTCTGTCTTATCCTTTGTAAATGCTGCAAGTTCTCCCCTCAAAATATATACTGATTCCACTAATTTCTTTGTACTGCCCCTGCTAGAATTATGGCTCATGTAACCTTTATTTCTAATCTGAATTCCTATTGTAACTACCTCTTTTACTTTCCATTTCTTTCCCCTACAGTCCATTTTCCATAGAAAGTCATAGCAATCTTGTAAAAATTAAATCTGCTTTTATTATGCATTTGCTTAAAACCCCACAGTCGCTTTTCATTAAAACTGGAATAAAATAAAAACGGTTTATCCTGGTCTTCAAGGCCTATTCTCTTTCAGCTTAGCTTCTATTCCCTCTCTTTCTCATTTTAATTCAGGCATTGGCCTTCATTTTGGTCTTCAAACTTGCCAAGTTCGTTTCTAGCTCAAGGTCTTTGCTCTTTGCACTGGCTTTTTATTTATTTATTTTTCTGACAGGGAGGATCTATCCTAAGATCTTCACATGGTTGTTTTCTCATCATTTAAGCCTGTGCTCAAATTTCACCACTTCAAAGAAACCACATATATATAAGTTACCTCTTTCCTCTAAGGTACTCTCCATTATTCTACCCTGCTTTGTTTAGTTCATAGCACTCATCCCATCTGAAGTTTTATTTATCTTTTGATGTATGTGCAATTCTTTCTTCCCCTATTATGACATAAACCTATGAGTATAGAGGAATTAGAGATTATGTTCATTAATTTATTTCAGTGCATAGAAGAAAATGACTGGCAATCAGTTGGTGCTCATGGTGAATATGTTAAATGAATAAAATATTCATCATAAAAGCTTAAAACTTACCTTTCCCTCTTCAACTCCATTTTCTTCTCCTTAAGGTCTAGATATCCTTGTTTTCTCCCAGTTTCACAAATACGAAGATATTTTCCACCTCAAAGCCCTTTACCTGTTGTTCTGTCTGTCTATAAAGCTCTTCAAATGGTGAGCACTTTTCCTTACTTTAAGGCTCAAGTTAAATATAAAATCTTTCCTTTAGTTTTATCTAAAGAGAATCTTCTCTGTTATTCTCTATCTCAATATTATATTTATTTTCTCACAGTACTTAAGTCTTTTCAATTGTTTTATTTATTTGTTGGCTTACTATTGGGGGTTTTTGTCTCACTTTTCTAAAATATAACATCCATATGAACTCATTATAATATCTTCCATGCCTAATACAATACCTAGTATATAGTAGGCAGTATCCAGTAAATACTAACTAGATAAATTATTGATAAATTAGTTACTTCTATAACTCAATTTTCTCAATTCTAAATATATTTAACAATATATGTAAAGTTGTTTGGGGAATTAATTAAAACAAACCTGGCAAAAATCAGCATCTTAATATAATTTCATTATTTCAGCTTCCCACTAATTTTTCATGGATTTCTTAAGCTAGGCATCACAGCTCACACCTGTAATCCCAACACTTTGGGAGGCTGAGGTGAGTGAATCACATGAGGTCGGAAGTTTGAGACCAGTCTGGCCAACATGGTGAAACTTCATCTCTACTAAAAATACACAACTTAGACGGGTGTGGTGGCGGGTGCCTGTAGTCCCAGCTACTTGGGAGACTGAGGCAGGAGAAGCGCTTGAACCCGGGAGGCAGAGGTTGCAGTGAGCCAAGATTACGCCATTGCACCCAGCCTGGGAAACAGAGCAAGACTCTGTCTCAAATTAATTAATTAATTCTTATTTTTTCTAGCAATTTTAGGTTCACAGCAAAACTGAGCAGAAGGTATTGACATTTCCCATATCTCTCTACCCCTCCCAGAGGCCTAGTCTACCCTACAACAACATCCAGCACCAAATCAGTACGTGCTTCACAACAGATGAACCTTCAATGGCAGGTCATTACCACTCACAGTCCGTAGTTTACATTATGGGCACATTCCTGGTATTGTCTATATTACGGGTTTTAACAAATGTATAATGGCATGCATCCACCATTGTAGTATCGATACAAAATAGTTTCAATGCCCTAAATATTCTCTATGCTTTTATGTATTCATTTCTTTCTCCACTCTAACTCCTGGCAACCATTAATCTTTTTAGTAGCTCCAGCGTTTTGTCTTTTCCAGAATGTCACATAGTTGGAATGTGGCCTTTTCAGATTGTTTTCTTTCACTTGGTAACAAGCATTTAAGTTTCTTCCATGTATTTTCATGGCTTGATAGCTCATTTCTGTTTTGTGCTGAATAATATTACATAGTGTGAATATACCACAGTTTATTTGTCCACTCACCCACTGGAGAAAATTTTGGTTGCTTCCAAGTCTGGGCTATTATAAATAAAGTTGCTATAAACATCCATGTGCTGGTTTCTGTGTGGACATAAGCTTTTGGTTTATTTGGGTAAATATCAAGGTGGATGATTGCAAGATCATATGGTAAGAGTATGCTTTGTTTTGAAAGAAACTGCCAAACTGTCTTCTAAAGTGGTAGCTCCATTTTCCATTCCCACCAATGAGAAATGAGAGACTTCGTTGCTCCACATTCTTCCTAGCATTTGGTGCCGTGAGTATTCTGGATTTAGGCCATTCTTGTAGGTATACGGTGATGTCTCATTGTTTTAATTTGCAATTCCCTAATGCCATATGCTGTTAAGCATTTTTTTCATATGTTTCAATGCAGTCTTATTGGGACTATTTTCATTTACCATTTAAATATTTGTAGAGGTTAAATAATGTTCCCAGTTTCCATAGCTAAGAAGAGGTAGAGAACAACTAAGAAGAGCCAATAAAATAAGAGGTTTGAACCCAGGTTTTTCGAATTCCACAATAACTACTTTTCCCACTATTTTAGGTTGCTTTCTACACCATAAGATCATTTGGGAGAAAACCATATATGTTGGATTTTTAAACTGAATCAGATGGGAATCAGAAATTAATCTGTTAACTACATCCAAAGCTACATATTTGAGCTTAACATAAATAAAAGAACAGTTAGGATCTTGTCGATTTTTATGTACCATTTGATCATATACAAACTTTATTCCCCAGGGGTATACAAAGTACTGCAAATATGACAGATGTAGTGCCCTTCTACCCAAGAGGTTATCATACCCTTTTGCCTCACTGCTCTTCCTGGCCTGCTAGCCTTTCAAGTAGGTAACACATTTCCATAGATCATAGTTTATATACCCTTGTTATCTTAGAAAGGGAAGAAGCCCTGTGGTGAAACAGCTTTCTGGTACTGAGTATTCACATTTCAGACATATTTAGGTGTTTCTTTTCCTGGTGCTCCCACAACAACTTTTGAATACTTTTACCATAGCATTTATCATATTGAGTAGTAAGTGTTGATGTATATGTAAGCCTTCTGAACTAGACTTGAGCGATTTACTGGGCAAAATGGTTACTTAATTTTGCTTCAAAAGCACCAAACATCCCCTGGCACATAGCAGGCTTACCAATAAAATGACTGCTGAAATGAATTGAATAGAGACGGATTGCTCTGGTCAACCGGGGAAGCCAGGGAAACCTGAACTTGAAGGAAAAAAATTCAGACAGTTAAGTTCCCCTATGAGGCTTGGGCATGATGGTAACAAATCCTCAAGTCACTAACCCATGTGCAGAAGGTTAAGGACTTGAGGAGAATATCATATTCCCTTGCAGCATAGGGGAAAGACTGAGAATACTGAGTTGGTGGAATGGGAAAAAATAAAGCATGTAGGTATAGTAAATTAGCTCTATTGACTTCATACTTTTGTTTCATTTAGGTTACTATTTTCAAATACAGAGTTTGCTGTTTTGTTTTGTTTTACTTAAAAGGAAAAAAATCAACAATTTGTCAACTCCCATGACTAAGCAATAGTACTATTTAACATTTCCCAAGCACTTACCAAACCCTGTTCTAAATGCTTTACTTGGATTAATTCAATTGTATTCTCCATAACAACTATATGAGGTCAGTAATATTATTTCTATTATGAAAAAACTGAAGGAAAGGATTTTAAGGGTTTTTTTTTTCTTTTTTTTTTTTTTCGCCCATAGTCAATAGCCAGTATACAACTCAGCCAGGCTGCTGACTGCTGGACCATTTACCCATCCCTCTCCTACTTCCTTGATTAAATAATTCTTAGTGATCATTTCCAAACTCCATATGAATATAAAATTGTAAATAGTTCATTACATAATTAAACACCTGTTGTATGACTTTTTTTTTAATTAACAGGGATTCACCACTGGGCTATATTGTATGCAAAATGGTATTAATTATTGAACAATGCAATTAAGACAACTTTATGGAAGAAAGTAAGTAGTAAATATATAATACACAAAATTCATTTTTACATGACAAATCATCTGATTTCTAAATAAGAGCACATCTTTTTAACATAAAGTATTTTAAGAATTTATGAAAACATCATCTATTAAACTAATCAGATTTAGGTAGCAATATATGATTATCTAAAAATGCCTTTTCTTCTGTTTGCATTGTTAAATTATAATTGTCTCTATTTTAAATTAAACTATATTCCAAAGTACTTTTTATTTATTTTTCACAGAAACTGACTTGAACACTGGATAAAATATAATAAAAGTTGGTAATTAGGAGTGTGTGAAGCATATGAGGGATATATGTGTGCAAGAAGTGAAAACGTTCATATAATTGTAAAAGTTATTAGGCTATTTAACTCTTATTAATCTAACTTGTCCTACTAGTCTCTTACCTGTTAATTTGATTTCCTTCAACTATAAGCTAATAAGAAAACTTTTGTCATAGGCAAATAAATTTGTTGATCCCTCTGAGATTAAAAACCTACTTAGATATATGTCTTAAACAGGTTTGCACATCACTAGAAAAAAAATATGTGTGGTCTGAGTGCATCCTTTTAGTATTTATGGATCTCCACAATGTCAAATATTACTCTTCCCATATTTAATTCTGATAAGTAAGATGCAGTTTTCTTGCTGTGATTCCTATCTCTAGCTACACTGTGTCACGGGATAGTTTTACATCAAGTTATGACTCTCCTTTAAACTCTCTTTCTCTGTTTCACGTGGCACAAGGATAAATAATAACCTCACGTAAGAAAAGAAAAATGGTACCAGAAGCAATTACTGTATCACACACCAAGTTCAATGAATAATATGATAAAACTCTCCTGGGCAACTTTACTGATTTCTCATATAGTCTTAAATCTCCACATCAGCATTTGCTAGAGGTAAAGGCACTTCATTCCACTGGCATCTGTAATAAGGATTTGTCAGCATTTCTACTATCAACTCCAGTTTTAAGGAACCCAATAACTCATGCATTTTTATCTGCATTAGACTGGGAGTTGGCACAGAATGAATCCAAAATGAAGTTCTGAAAAAGTAAAATATGTTTTAAGGTTGAGGGTATAAAAATGTTTTATTTAAATAGAATAAAACTTTTAATAATTTTTAAAGCATATAACTCACGTATCTCTCAGCTTTTATCTAGGGCTCGATTATCTTTTTCATATGTTAACCCTGAGATATCAGTGTCTTACTCATGCTACTTAAAACATAGGGACATTAAAATGTAAATTAATTTTAATGTGATATGTATAAAATATCCCCTGGTATTGCAATGATAAGACTAAACTAACCAATGTATTTACCCAAGCATATATTGAACTCTTACTCTGTCCCCACACTCTTCTAGGTGCTAGGTATACAACATTGAACAATGAAAAACAAATCAAAACAACATAGAAAAATTCCTGCCCTTATGGAACTCCCAATCTAGTGGTGAATTTGAAATACATTCCAATTATATATTATCCTGTATTTATTTACACATCTACTTTGCTTCATTAATTATCAGAAGTGGAATGTGGAATGTTTTCACAGGCTACGTTTTTGAGAAACAGGGACAAGTGTCTTGTTTTAGAGCGCTGTGATGAATCTCAGAACATAGGATGCTGTAGCCCACAAATCATTTATTTTGAAAAATAGACAGGTATACTCAGGTTAACACCAATCATGTTCTTGAATATCCTTATGACTAAGAAACTTGTAAAGTTTATTTGTGGCAACAGCTGAAATTCCAGTTTCTTAAAGATATCAATGCAATGCATTTAGAAAATATTACCTAATGGTGCTTTTTTTTTTTCTCCTTCATGAACATAGGGTTGACAAACAAACAAACAAACAAAAAAAAAAAAACCCTCCTTTTTTAAAATAGCATCCCTATGGACCAAATGAAAAAAAAAAATGGTTACAAAAATAATAATCTAAGATTAAAGTAGTATTATGGCAATTGAAACAAAACTGAGCAGTTCATATTTTCCTGAAAATAATTTATAATTTCCTGAAATTTCATAAGTTCCTGAAAATTATTTTCCTGAAAATAATTTCCTTCTCTTTTCTGAACAGTGTGTTCAGAGTCTCTATATCTTATCACTGCCCTCTCACTGAAGGCATTAAATCATAACTAGTAAGAAGGCAATCTAGTTTTTATAGGGTATGTAAATCAAGGCAGATGTTAAGTTGATTGAAAGTAGAAGACTGATGAAGGGGCAACAGAAATGGTGGAACAATTATGCTTTTCAGGAAGGTGAGTTGGTTCACTATAACTATGACTCACACCTTAACAAGAAAACAAAACAGACCTCAACATCTTGCCCTCCAAGTGTTCAAGAGGTGCTCAGGAGAATGCAGAGGGGAAAGTCACATTTTTAAAAGGGAAATTAAGGATGAAAGGTATTACTACGGACAGCATTGTTAAGGAGATGGAACAAAGGATAACCCTCTGCCCTTTTTCATTGGGTTAGTTTTGGTTTGGGGGTTTTTGTTTGTTTCCCTTTCTATCTAGACCATGCTTTACTTGAACTTTCCCAGATCTTCACTTGCTGTCCTCTCATCCAAGCACAGAGGATAAACACTTAGAAAGTCTGCTTTACTGGATAGTATAAGGCAGCAAGTTTTAGTTACCCGTTTTAACATTCTTTCAACCCTGTTTAACATTATTTTTATTTCATTTCAGGCACCTAAACTAAATTTTTTTATTAAATAAAATTTTCATGGGTACGTTTACTTTTATTATGGGTAAAAGGTGTTTTTCTTGAGTGGTGAAAAACACCCAAGAAATATAACTAATACTTACAAAGAAATACAAGCAGAATAAAGGAAGATTTTCAGCAAAGAAAAATTTTTTCTTTCACAAAAAAAGTTATCAACTCATTACTCTAATAAGCAACACTCTTGGGTAGATTTAGCACACATGAGGTATGATTTGATCAAGGGATGGGGGACAGCTTATAAACACCACGGGAATGATGCCCAGTAGTACTATATGTGTTTGATTGGCATGTTTATTGATTTTAATTGACTACCACCACTCCTGTATTTCCATAGTAACCTATAAGTGAAAAGAGCAACTTCAAAGATGATCAATAAATTACCATGATTTTCTAAATTTTTATTTGAAGTTTAACAAGATGCATGTAGATATCTATATCAGAATACCTCTTGTTAAAATATAAATACTTTGGATGTATTCATTCATCCATTCATCCACCAATTTAGTCATTAATACATTCATGAAACAAATATTTTTATGTAAATTCTGAATATACATATGCAGACTAGAGGTTCAATTTTTTTTTTTTTTCTTTAAAGACTAAATAGTAAATATTTTTGGCTTTATAAACTATATAGTCACAACTATTCAATTCTGTCATTATAGTGTGAAAGCAGCCATAGAAGCAGTTAATAAACTGGCAAGCCATCAGAATCAATTTTTAAATAACTCCAGAATCTAATAAAAACTTACAACAACAAGGAAATGCTTAGTGAAGAGAAAAACTACAGAATCTTGGTAGGAGAGCTCTGTGGCATATTAATTTACCCCGTTGATACTATTTGATACTCCTCAGTTCCACAACAGTCTTGAAGATAGTAGCCCGCACTCCTGATGCAGGTAATACACACCATAGGAAACCATATGGACCTTATTCTTACCAAATTGTAGTTATGTGCTTTAACCTGTGTGGTGTCTCCCAGAGGGATGGGCTCAAGGACTTGCCATTGGTTCATCTGCACAGGAGTTTCCCTAAGGCTGAAGCTGCTTCACACGTGGTGTTTTTTGTAAGCATTTAAAGGCAAATATATTATCTGCCACCTGGTGGGTAAGAGGGAAAAGTAGGGGCAAGAAATAGATTCACTTGAAAACCTGAGACTGCAAGACTAGGAAGGAAATATTTGGGGGCACTAAGAGCTGGGACAAGCTCCTATGTAGTCAAGGGAATCTAGAAGTCCATGCACATAATCAGGGTGGGATGTATGTTCAGAAAGGACCTGACAAGACCCTAAGCCCTTACCTCTGGCTAGATTCAGGCTCCATGCAAGCAGGAAGGAAGAATAGGGCAGAATTGTAAACTGCCTGGCTAAACAGTAAAGGAGTGCCCCAATATACAACCAAACTACAAAGACAGGAAGTTTGGTTTTGTTTCTTGTTGCTTCGTTCCAGGAGTTTAAGGAAATCTCTGTCAAGTTACTAAGGTACTACTAACCTAACAATCACACATTTCAGTGACCACCCAGAACAAAAAATACAGACTTTACAAAATTAGCTTAGCAAGGCCACTAAACAATAAAGAACTATAATAACAAGTAAAAAAAAAAAAAAAAAAAAAAAAAAAAAAAAACCTGGGTGGGTAGAATATCTTATTTATAGAGTTGCAATATTGTACTGTTTAAAATGTCCACTTTTTTAACCAAAACAAAGTGAAAAATGCAAAGAAACAAGAAAGTACAGCCCATTGATAGGAAAAAAGAAATTAATAGAAACTGGCCTTGAGAGAAACCAGAGCTGCAGAGGAAATTAGAAGGGAAATTCTCTGTGATGAATGAAAACAAAAGCAGAACATATTAAAACTCAGTGGATGCAGTAAAAGCAGTTCCTCAAAGGGAATTTATAGCTGTATATATCTACATTAAAAAGGAAGAAAAATCTCAAATAAATAACATAAATTTACACCATAGAAACCTAGAAGAATAAGATCAAACTAAACCTGCAGGCGGGAAGTAAAGAAGATTACCTTGGAGATAAATAAAATAGAGAACAGAAAAAAAAAGTAGAGAGAAGCAATGGAACAAAAATTTGATTATTTGAAAAGATGAACAAAATTAACAAATCTTTAGCTAGACCAATCAAGAAAAAATAATAGGAAAAAATCAGATGAAAAAAAGAGGGCCTTTGCTACCAACTTTGTAGATATAAAATGTTTACAAGAGAATCATAGAAATAATTGTACATCAAAAATTAGACCACCCTGATGAAATAGACAAATTCCTACAAAGACACTGCTACCAAAATGTCCTCAAATAGAAATAAAAATCTGAATATATCTAGAGAAAATAAAAAGATTGAATCAGTAATCCAGAACCTCCAAAGAAAATCCCAGAACCAAATAACTTCACTGATGAATTCCATCATCATTTAAAAAGATTTAGCACCAATCCTTCTCAAACTCTTCCAAATAATAAAACATAAGAGAATACCTCCTAGTCCATTCTTTCAGGCCAACACTATCCTGAAAACAAACCGGAAAATATTTCACAAGAAAAGAAAACTACATACCAATGACCTTTAAGAATATAGATGTAAAACTTCTCAACAAAATGATGAAAATCATCTCTTGAACAGACGGTGTTGGGACAACTAAAAATCTACATGTAAATGAATGAAGTTGATACTTACCTCACATCATATACAAAAAAATTAATCCAAAGTTATCAATGACTTAAATGTAAAAGATAAAACTGTAAAACTCTCACAATAAAATATATAGGTAAGTCTTCATGATTTTGGATTTGGCAATGGGTTTTTTGACATAACACCAAAAATACAATCAACAAAAAATATATAAATTGGACATTATCATAAGTGAAAATGTTTGTGTATGAAAGGACATTGTCAAGTAAATGAAAAGACAACCTAAAGAATGGGAGAAAATATTGTGAATCATATAACTGATAATATTCTACTATTCAGAATATATAAAGAACTCTTACAACTTAACAAAAAACAATCAATGCTGTTTAAAAATGGGCACAGAGCTTGAACAGGTATTTCTCCAAAGAAGACATACAGATGTCAACAAGCACACAGCAAGATGCTCAACATCGTTAGTCATTAGGAAAATGCAAATCTGAACCACAATAAGATACCACTTCACATCTACCGGGATGTTTTATAATTTTAAAAATGAAAATAACAAGTTGGTGAGGATATAGAGAAAATGGAATCTTCATACATTTGCTAGTGAGAAGGTAAAACTGTGCAGCTGCTATAAAAAAAATTGGCACCTCCTCAAAAAGTTAAACATGGAATTACCATAAAACTCAGCAATGTTATTCTTAGGTATATACCCCAAAAAGATTAAAAATTGGTGTTTAAACAAAAACTGTGAACCAATGTGCATAGCAGAACTTCTCACAACAGCCAAATTTTGGAGACAAACCAAATGCCAATCAGTGGTTTCATAGATAAACTAAATGATGAATATTCATAAAATGGAATATCATTTAATCATAAAAATATTGAAGTATTGATGCATGTTATAGCATGGATGAACCTTGAAAATATTATGCTAAGTGAAAGCAGGCAGACACAAAAAGCCACACAGTACATGATTCTAGTCCCCCAGAAATATCCGGAATATGCAAACCATAGAAACAGAAAGCAGATAGGCTATTGCCAGGGTCTCAGGAGTAAAAACAAATGCAAGGTCGGGCACAGTAGCTAATACCTGTAATCTCAGTGCTTTAGGAGGCTGTACAGGGAGAATTGTTTGAGGTCAGGACCCACTTGGGCAACATACCGAGACCCCATCTGTACAAAATAAAAATATTAGCCAGGCCTGGTGGTGTGTGCTTGCCATCCTAGCTACATGGGAGGCTGAAGTGGGAGGACTGCTTGAGCTAGGAGTTTGAGGTTGCAGTCAGCTATGATAGTACCACTACTCTCCAGCTTAGGTGACAGAGAATGAGATCCTGTCTCAAAACGACAACAACAACAACAACAACAACAACAACAAAAACAATGAATGCAGAATAAATGATTAATGGATACAGAGTTTTCTTTAGAGGTTATGAAAATGATCTGGAACCAGATAGTGGTGATATCTGCACAATATTGTGAATGTACTAAAAACCGCTAAATTATATACCTTAGTGAAAATGATGAATTTTGCATCATGTAAGTTTTACCTCGATAAAAAATAAAATCAAAAAAATGTATCTAGCCCTCTGAACTTAGTTTGCCAAACACTGTACCAAAAAGAAAAAAAAAAGAGACATGTCATGTATCCTCAAATTGCTATGATATACCATAAACACAATATAATTATGAGTTATTTATATATGCAATACTCTTACATTACCTGTAAACAACTAGCACAATCATATAATGGAAAATATATGGTATGTTAAAATCTGGACCAAATTATTTAAAACTAGCAAATGCTTAAGATTGTTCTTTACTAGCGCTTATGGACAATTACATTTATTCTATTAATTTGATCAGACAAAACCGGTGCTAATAATAGCTCATTTTTTCCAGTTCTAGTACCATGTATAAGCCGTGTAGTTCTTTGAGAAGGAATCTTCTAGCACAACTTTACTCTCCTATTATTCAACTGTGTCACACATATGTTGAGAAACATTATTTTTCCTTAATTCTGTCAACATTCTCCCATCTCTTTTCCTTATTCTTGCTTTTCCTCAACTCTGAAAGTTTAATGAGTAATAGTGTAAATAAAATAATTTTCCCCTTAAGCGCAGAAATGAGGGGACTATTGTATCTCTCAATAACCTTCAATTTAAAAAGAAAATTTATATCTAATTTCTCAAATATTTTATTACATTTTTTCTAAGAGTATGCTTTCTCTTTACACTTTCAAAGTATCATCCAGTAAGTCTGCCTTTACTTTCTTTTTTCTTGATTATACTCTGTAAAATTAAAAACGAGGTCATACTAGTATCTATTTAATCATTCATTCATTAAAATCTATTTAATAGATATCTAAAATGTTCCAGGTGTTGTTCTATGTCACAAAGATGAAAGGCTAATAAGACATGATATCTACTCTTAAGAAACCTAATAGTCTCATGAGAGAGACAGAAAAGTAAATAGGTAAGTATATGCAAGTCGTAAGGAAATAGACTTTGAATTTAGTGCCCAGCCTTGACTACACATTAAAATTTAATTGTAAAATTTTTTTACAATTAAAATGCAATTAAAATTACAAAACTGAAGTCTGGCCCTTACCCCCAGAAATTCTGATCTAATGCATCTGGGAACTACTTTAGCATCATTATTTAAAAATGAAACAAAACAAAAAAACAACTTCCTACATGATTATAATGTGCAGTTGGGCTGGCTTCTTGGGAATGTGACCTGTGCCATGGTACAGGGCCCAACATTTAAAAGGGCTCTGCTTTTGGGTTTTCTGCTCTGCTGATGTCCTTTTGAAATTCTTAGTACTTGTTCAACAAGAGATCCCTCATTTTCATTTTGCATAAGGGATAGAAATTATTTAGCTGGTCAAATATGCAGTCAAGACAGATAACTATTGAGTTAAAGAAGTGGCGTAGATGGAAATATTTTGAAGAGAGAAAATGATTCATGTGGATGATGGAAAGTATAAATAGCTCTGTAGGACTTAACTGAAGAAAAGTGTGGAGCAAGAAAGATAGGGGGATACAAGGACATGAAGGCCTAAGTTAGGAAAAACACTTTACTCCTACAAACTCTGACAAACTATCTAGATATAATTATTGCTGATTACCACTCTTTGAATTCATATCCTGCTTAGAATGGCATTCCATTTCCTAAAATTGTTTTGAAGCATCTACCTAAAACCAAATTTGGTGTAATAAATGAGGTTGGAATTTTTTTCTTCAATATTCTTATTATGTATTTTTCACTACTTAAAGATTGAATAAATTTGAATGTATGAAAGAAAGATGGAGCCAGTCAAAAAATGAACACTTTTGCATCCAAAGATTAGAAGGTAGAGTTTTCAATGACAGGGATTCTATTTCTTTTAATTCACTGAACATTTGGTTTGGAAGCCCTCTGGTGTTAGAAAGGAGATTCCAGTGTTTGCCATCCTGTACTTCTATTTGTTTCTCCAAAACAAATGGAAACATACTGATAGAGAAATGAATTAGAATAAAGAACTGAATACTAACTGGCTTTCTACCCACGTCCCACTCAAAAGTTGATCAGAAACTGGCAAACCCCTTCAATGTCACTGAATATGTGTGTAAAACAGACATGAAAAAGATCTTGTGAAATGAGAATTATTCCTCAATGACCAGTAGTAGTTAGCCACATCTATCTACTGAAAGTTCTTTTCCCATAATATTGAGTTTAACCTTCAGTTGCTGCCTTTTGTAAACAACAACAACAAAAAAAATGTTTTGTGAGTACCTATCATTTAAAAGAAATACTCTGCTTTAAGACAATGTTGCTTCTCTCAAGCACCTTTTAATCTAGTTGAGGACAGAGAACTTCTACAGAAAAATATAAACAAATACTAAAAGTTTGCATTTAAATGCATAAAGATACATTTTATAGACAAAAGGATCATTAGATGTGAGAGAAGGAAAAGTACAAATGTCCCAAGTCAGTCAGATAAATCATCCCAGGGGAAAAACCATCAGAAAAAGGTATGAGTAGAACGAAGTAAATGGAGATAAATGAGCTTCCAAGCAAGAGAAATGAAATTGAGAGAGAATATAGAGAAGTTCACCAATACATGGCCTGAAGAAGAGGAATGGTGGCCTATAGGAGAAGATGTTAGCAAACATATTAGAAATTACAGAGGGAAACTAGTAAAGAACACCATTTCTTAGGTTTTAAATTTTAGATTACCCTGTGCTCATTAAAAATGATCACTTACAGCCGGGCGCGGTGGCTCAAGCCTGTAATCCCAGCACTTTGGGAGGCCGAGGCGGGCGGATCACGAGGTCAAGAGATTGAGACAATCCTGGCTAGCACGGTGAAACCCCGTCTCTACTAAAAAAAATGCAAAAAACTGGCCGGGCGAGGTGGTGGGCACCTGTGGTCCCAGCTACTCAGGAGGCTGAGGCAGGAGAATGGCGTGAACCCGGGAGGCGGAGCTTGCAGTGAGCTGAGATCCGGCCACTGCACTCCAGCTTGGGCGACAGAGCGAGACTCCGTCTCAACAACAACAACAAAAAAAAGATCACTTACTGACAATTTTGTGCCAGGAATGATGTCATATAATTTATAAATTTTTATCTCTAATAGAAACAAACTTCAAGTTATTCATTATTATCCCCACTCCAGTTATGGCAACTCACCTAAAGTAAACCAACTACTAAGTGGCAGGCTCACAATTCAAAACCAGATTTTTACTTCCATTTTTCCATTCAACTCGCAGACCTTACTGAAAGCTTCCTTTCAGTTATATATTAAATTCAGGTACCAAGTGTCAGCTAATTGCAGAAATGGTCTGCTCTTCTGCTAATCATTGGTAGGCTATGTAGTGCATAGATTTGCACGTGTAAGTGAATTCCATTAGAAATATTAGTAACAGCTTCAAAGTTGTTAAAGTCTAACTTATTGTTTTCCACAGTGTATTCTTCTGAGAAATTATGCCCCAAGGTTTAGTTTCAAAAAGTCTTTCTGCAGGCTGGGGGCAGTTGCTCACGACTGTAATCCCAGCACTTTGAGAGACCAAGGCGGGTGGATCACTCAAGGTTAGGATCACTGAGACCAGCCTGGCCAACATGGCAAAACCATGTCTCTACTAAAAATACAAAACTTAGCCGGGCATGGTGATGGTTTGCTTGTAATCCCAGCTACTCAGGAGGCTGAGGCAAGAGAGTAGCTTGAACCTGGGGGGTAGAGGTTGCAGTGGCCAAGATCGCTCCATTGCACTGTAGCCTGGGCAACAGAGAGATAAACCGTATTTAAAAAAAAAAAAAAAAATCATTCTGCAATTAAAAGTATTTGGAAATTCTACATACCTATGTCCCCTTGAGATATTCGAAATGCACATTAATTTATTAAAGATTCAGTGATAACAAACCTAACAAACTTTGCTTAACCCAGTATCCTCTAAAAGCTATTTAAGTACAGGACAGCTTTAGGGTGTGCCTATATGACACACCTATCAGAACTGTGGAGCACACTGAAATTCTGATGTAAACAAATAGTAAACATGGAATGCTATTGCTCCAGGGCACAGAAAGTGTGTGCTGCATTTTGAAGGTACCGTTTCGTTTCTCTTCAAGGTCAGGGAGTATCATATTTGCCAACAATGTAAATTTAAAAGCTAAAAACAGCAAATACAAATTTTGAGTTTTTAAAGACATAAAGCTGTGACATACATGAAAATAAATATTTTAGTGCCTTTGGCTCTAATTATATTTGAATGTTGCGTAAAATATTCTTCATATAACATGAAATGTTTTTCAAACAACTGTATGGCAAAATCATTTTTCTTTTATTAATTCTCAGATGAAGAAGCGAAAAAATGTTTTGTTTGCTTTTCCAATATGAGTTTACTCAAAGTAGTTAAAATAAATTCATGCTTTTTGTTTGTTTTGTTTTGTTTTTTTTAATCGATTACTATGTAGAACTAAAGCTAAGAGAGCTCAGAATATAAAATTCATAGGATTCAAGTTAAGAATATTCATTCCAGGTTAGGCACCTAATTAATGTCACGATGTATAAACACCTAATAAGAAGTATGCCTAATAAAATAATTGACTGACAAATGGATAAACCAAGGACTATCTGTTATTGTGGATTTTATGTTAAAGCACTGCTTCCAGTAATGCCAGCAAGACAAAATATGTGTGTTTTCTATGAGAGGAAGAAGTCTGTAACTTTCTTTTTGAGTCACAGTGATGGGGTTAATTGGAGTCAGGATATAGTCTGTCATTAAGAGTATCCAATAAATCTTAAATGAAGAGAAGTAATTAGAAATCAATGTCAATTACTCAAGTTGTAGTTGAAAACACAGAGATCAGGACCTGAGAATCTGATATTATCAGGAAATGAAGTTAGATTGCAGGTATCTGACACATTCAGGATTTACTCGTTTTGAATGTTTCATGGATGTCATCTTAAAACCATCATTTCCCAATATGCTTAAAGAACTTGTGAGTCTGACTCAAAGGACATTATATTCTTTTGCTCCCAGATGCTTTTTACCTTCCTTGGAAGCCCATAATTTATAATTGCTTGTCAAACCAAACAGAATACAGTAAGTTTTAGGACAGAATCACTGAAATAGTGTTAGGAGAAGAAAGAAATGAGCAATAGTGTAAATGTACTGAAATGTGTGTGTGCTCCCTGAGTGAACTATCACACCATTATTCATGAGGCCAACCATCATCTTAACTCCAAAAGTTATCTCCAAGCCAGAACATTCTCTTGAGTTCTGGAATTACATATCTAACTGCCAACTAGATCAATAAATTACAATAAAATAAAATGCAATATGTTCAACATTAAATTCATTCTGTATTAATTCAATTCTGCTTTTATACCTCAATCCCATTTCCAGCCATATTTATCAGAAAAAAATGTCTTCCTAAATTCTGACTTCATAAAGCCCAATTTTCAAACTACGTATTCTTCATTTTTCCCCCATATACCTTACGAATCTGATTTCTTTCCCCCATCCCTTCAGAAACTTCCATAATTCAGATCTTATCAGCTTATATTCTTGAAATATTTTTGACTATTCTCACCAAATCTTGTCCAGTAAACAACAATTCCACCTTCAATACTAAAAGGGATCTTTAAAACCCCCAACTTGATCATACTGTTCATATACTTAAAATCCTTCAAAATTTCTTTAGTATTGTAAAAACAAAATTCCTTCCGAAAACTTACAAAGGTTTTCTACTTTGATGTTGCCTATCTGCTCACACTCATCCATCGCCAGTCCCTTACATTTTCTGTGCTGCATCAGTAGTAGACTACTTAAGAGTTATTCATATATCCTAAACTCTTTCACACATATGTGCCTTCCAATATACTTTTCTCCACTATCTGAATTATCTTACCTTCCTTCTTCACATAATAGAGTCATATTCCTAAACCAAATATAGCTCAAGGATTGGTGAAAAGTAAGCACTGGCATTGCCTCTACTAGCACCCAACCAAAGTAGTTGTAAGGTTATGAGCAAAGATACAAACTCAGAACGTGAAAGTCAGAGTAGCACGGAGTCTTGCTAAAAGTTTGTAGGCACAGAATTCAGAAATGTACAAAAAATCATGTTGGAAGGTAACTGGTAAGTTGTAGGCATTCTTGTAAAAACAAATAAGCAAACAAACAAACAAACAAAACTGGTGCAGGAGCATGAACCTGGATTAAAAGGGCCTCATTCAATTAGAAAAAAGTAAAGCATATTCTGGACTATTTTTAAGAAATAAGCTGTATTGGTGGACACAGTGGCTCACGCCTGTAATCCCAGTACTTCAGGAGGCTGAGGTGGGTGGATCACCTGAGGTCAAGAGTCTGAGACCAGCCTGGCCAAAAGGGTGAAACCTCATCTCTACTAAAAATACAAAAAATTAGCCAGGCATGATGGTGGGCACCCGTAATCCCAACTACTTGGGAGGCTGAGGCACGAGAATTGCTTGAGCCCCGGAGGCAGAGGTTGTAGTGAGCCAAGATCGCACCATTGCACTCCAGCCTGGGCGACAAGAGCAAGACTCCATCTCAAAAAAAAAAAAAAAAAAAAAAAAAAAAAAAAAAAAAAAGTAAAGAAAAAGTTGTATTAATAGAGTGAAAAAAAGAGGGTTGGCTGTTGGTAATGAATTATGTTTAAAATAAATGTACTCTTGAAATGGAAAAATTGCAGATACAAAATTCCGTCTGTGGTCTTATTGATGCATAGGTAATACCACAGTCTTACTGTCACAGTGTGTTTCCACTGGCAGAGCAGGATGGTCAACTTGGCTTACACATGTGGCTGGAATCCATGACTTTTTTGTTACACATTGAAAATATACAGAGTTATAGGCAATTGATAAAGGAATCTTGGTGGGTTGATTTCTTTTTTTACCCATCACTAGATTAATGGCTGAGGCCTCTATAACAAAATACAGATTAACAAGAGCAAAACATACAAATTTACTTAATACAAATTTTACATGACATGGAAACCTTCAGAAATGAAGACTCTCCAAAATGAAGTAAACTTTGTACTTTTACGCTTAAGTTTGATGAAGAATGGACAGTTATGGAGAAATATGATTTGAGAACAAAAGGGTAGGATCTAACAGTAATAAACTGAGGGAAACTTAGCAAGGACTGTTTGTTCATATTCTTCTCTGTGTCCCTGTGATTTCAAAGATAAGGATGTTCTTTTCTTCCAAATGTAGGGAGGGTACCTCTCTGATGAGGGTCTTATGACCTGCTTTGGGGGAGAAGGGCAAAAGAAAGTGAACTTCCTAGACTTTCTTAATACCAAGGAGACACATTTGGGGGTAGCATGTCCTGAACCCCATAAAGAACTTTACCTATCATTTTGGAAGAACTGACACTAAATATAAGGCCACAGAAAACCAATAATCCTTGATTGAATAGAGACGGTGCAAGAAATATTTCATTCTTCTCCCAACAAAAGTCCTCATTCAGAGGTCCATAATCTGCACCAAGTAGTAAATTAGGTAGAAACTTCAACCCATTTCTGGAGAACTACCCATTCTTTTTGTCCTGACCCTGGCAGAAAACTGAAGAAGTAATTGAGCTGAAGTGACTCTAGATTCGCAGAGATTAAGTACTATGTTGAAATCTAGAAGACTAAATAAAAATGTGCATCAGCCTAAAATTATTTCCCCAGATTGTTTTCCCTTTTTCTTTTATTTTCCAGCTTTATTGAGGTGTAATTTGGAAATACAATTGCATATATTTAGGGCATATGAAACAATGTTAGGTATATGTATACATTATGAAATGATTAACACAAAGTTAACTAATATATCCATCACCTCACAGTTAACCTCTTAGTGTGTGTGGCTGGAATAGTTAAGATCTAATCTCTCAACAGGTTTCAAATTTGCAATATACTATCATTAGCAATACTACAATGTCGTACTTTAGATATCCAGAACTTACTCATCACACAACTGAAAGTCAGAGGATCAGTAGAATCATGTAGGGAGATTTCAGACAATATTGCCTGGGTTTCATCAACCTGAATGTCTGAATGTGAGACCTGGACATCAATGTTTAAAAGAAACGGAATCTATCTCTTGTTTACATGGTACTTGGAAGTCTAACTGTCAGATGACCGGATACTCAATGATACAGACAATGAGAAATGATGGAAAGGAAATTACCATGTTAACTAATGTTAAAAAACAAATCTCAAAATAGAAGGAACCAAGTCTCTGGACTGAATATGCCCAACAAGAATCGGGACCAGTGCCGTTGAATAGAAATATAATGCAACAGGCTAGGTGCAGTGGCTCATGCCTGTAATCCCAGCACTTTGGGAGGCCGAGGAGGGTGGATCAAAAGGTCAGGAGTTCAAGACCAGCCTGGCCAATATGGTGAAACCCCCGTCTCTACTAAAAATACAAAAATTAGCCAGGCATGGTGGCGTGCGTCTGTAGTCCCAGCTACTCAGGAGGCTGAGGCAGAAGAATCACTTAAACCCTGGAGGCAGAGGTTGCAGTGAGCCAAGATTGTGCCACTACAATCCCACCTGGGCGAGAGCGAGATTTTGTCTCAAATAATTAAAAAAAAGGAACTCATAGGTAATCTGTACCTCTTTTTATATTGAGTAGTTTTTTCAGATTGGTAAGAGATTTGGAGGATGAAGTTATGACATTTTCACAGAAAACTGTCAAATAGATTTAAAAACACCTTTACTTAAACCTAGTCTGACAAAAATAAACGTATAGAAACAAATTACAAACATAAAGTGGAGAATAGTGTTGTAAACTTTAAACAAGTTAAAATAAAACTGGCTAGCCATAATAAAACCAAAGTTAAACCAATGAAAAGAAATGCCAAAATTGCTTTCAAGAGGAAATGTGAAAATTTTAAAAATGTAATGTTTCAGTCACTTCACCAGGCAATATATGCATGGAATGAAAACTAGTAAACATACACACTTCATTTAAAAATACTTACTGGCACTAATCAAGTTAAGGGCCAAAAAACATGGAAGTTGACTTTAGGTATGTATGTATGTATGTATGTATGTATGTATGTAAGTTTGTATTTATTTAAAGATTAGGGTCTCACTATCTCACCCAGGCTGGAGTGCAGTGGCAAGATCGTGGCTCGCTAGCCTTGATCTCCCATGCTCAGGTAATATTCCCACTTCAGCCTCTTCAGTAGCTGGGACCACAGGTGCATGTCACAATGCCTGTGTATTTTTTTTTTTAATTTTATTATTTGTAGTAATAGGGTCTTTCTATGTTGCGCAGGCTGCTCTTGAGCTTCAGGTATCAAGCCATCCCAAACCAACATGCCCACCCTGGAAGGTGATATTTAAAAAGACCATGAACACTAACTTTAATAAACAAAATTGTCTAAATTTCCCTAAATAAAAAGAAATGTGTAGATATTAAAAGCAATTTCTTAAAGTGTATTATGTAAATGAATTATTAAATAACTGTTATCTGAAATCCAAAGTCTGGTTTGATTTAAGTGTTCTGCTTGATTTAAAAGCACTCTGGCAATCACTAGCTATACTACTTTTAATTTATAAATATCTTCAAAGAACGTGTCAGAGAAAAGTTCAGCCTCATATGAACTTATTAAGTGATTAAAATCAAAATAAATAAATGGAGTACTTAAATCGTAAGAGGCTGGGAAATAGACACTCCAAAATAAAAGCCCAAATAGCAAAAAGAAAAATAACAAGAAAATGCCAAAAAAAAAAAAAATAGTGAAGTACAAAGGAGGAAAGAAGAAGAAAATGGGTAAACAGTAAACATGTCTTTTAGTAAAAGCAATAATAATAAAAGAAATTTCTTCATCAACCAAATTAAGAAAAAAGGGAAAGAAACTTTAAGCCTCAAAGAATTTTATGTGAGAAAGAGATTCAGTAAATAGAGATTATAAAATTTATATGGTGACATTATGTGAAAATCTATGTTAATAAATTTGAATACCTTGTTATACATCAGTGCACAATATAAAATTGATTCAAAAAGATTCAATAAAACGAAAAGGTCAATAAGCATAAAAGAAATTATGAAAGCTACTGAAGCATTTCTTTCAGAGGAAAAAAACTCTTTGGGATTTTTATTTTTCACCTAATATAAAACAATAAAACAACCTCATAATCCAAACACTGCTTTAGACCATAGTAAATGCTCTGAAACCAGTTCATCTTTGTTTAAATGAAGTTAGCATAACCCTGAAACTGGCAAAGTAGTTAAATACTGTAACTACTGAGTAATCACTAGTGAATATACCTAAATATAATGGAGCAAACAAAATATAGCAGTTTGTGAGAATATTTTTTAACCATTACCAATAATAGCTTACTGCTGGAATATAAATATTTTTACTATTTAAAAATTAATTAATACATTAATCATAATAAGTACAATTAGAATGTTAATGACAATCTCTATAGATGATCAAGGTATTCAACTGTATTTAGTGCCCATTCTTGAAAAATAATTTATTGGAAAAGTATAAATAAAAGGGTTTCTTGAGCATAAATCTATTATAATTGTTAAGAATAATAAAAGAAAATGCTATTAAAATAAGAATAGGCCACTTTGGGAGGCTAAGGTGAGTGGATCACGAGGTCAGGAGTTCAAGGTCAGGAGTTCAAGACCAGCCTGGCCAAGAGGGTGAAACCCTGTCCATACTACAAATACAAAAAAAAAAAATTAGCTGGGCATGGTGGTAGGCGCCTGTAATCCCAGCTGCTCGAGAGGATGAGGCAGAGAATTGCTTGAACCTGGGAGGCAAAGGTTGTAGTGAGCTGAGATCATGCCACTGCACTCCAGCCTGGGCGACAGGTCGAGACTCCGTCTCAAAACAAAACAAAAAAAAACAAACAACAACAACAAAAACCAGGCATGAAGAGTAGTTATCACCAAATGCAATTTGATGATAATTAATGAACAATTAATTGTAAATCTCTTAAATATAGGAGCATTTCCATAAATTGATTTGATAAAAAAATTCAAAAATAAGATATTTTTTCTATGTTTATAGCATTAAAAATATTCAATCACAGAAATCTATCCCAATAAAGTCTATTTGTGTATTCTACTGAAATTGTGATAGTTTCCCTTTAACTTTATTTTAAAATATTACTTTTAAAATTGTATTTGTGTTGTTTCTTCTGAATCTTCATGAGAATTTCATCGGAAAGTTGAGAGGAAGCAAATATTTCACAGTCGTAATGAGGATAGCTTTCATTATGGACATCTAGACAGTTCTTTGATTACAGATTTGCAGATAATTTTAATTACTTGAACTCTAAAGCCAAAACCAGAATTTATAATAACGGGCACCTGTGTTGAAAGAGTGGGTTCAAGATTTAAAAAAAAATGGAAAGTATATTATAGAAAAACAGGTTCTTAATGAAGGGAAACTTTATGCTTTGTTTCTTCAGTTTCTGTTTTTCTTTAGATCTGACTCAGGAACATCATATATAGCTCTTCTAAAATATCTGTCCAGCCATGTCTTCAACTTGACCGCTGGCATAGGAGTGCCAGGCCACCTGCCAAGTGAGGAGGTGAGCCATGCTCAAATGCTTTCAAGCAGAATGAAGAGCTAATATTCTTATGGCCTAACTTTTGATAATTTGTGATTATTGGTTGGAAATGATTGGTTGTTCTTACACATTTAGCCTAAATTGCTTCAGAAAATATGTTTCTTTTTTATTATTTAAGAACATTTCATAAAATAATTTATTATCATGGTGATAAATAAAGGAGTTTTGGGGGTTTTTTCTTACATAGCCAATTCTTTGTTAATGAGTGACTAAAATTGTGAGCCTTATAATTGTAAAACAATTTTTAAGAGTTTCAAATTTATCAATATCAGAAAACAAAATATATTTAAGTGCTAATTTAGCTGATCATTTAGAAAAGTTTCAGAAAGCATATAAAAAGAAATGCAGAAGTAAAGATTATTATTTGTAAATGATTCCTTTATAATGCATTTATTAGCATTCATTAAAACTGTATTTTTAACCTGATGAGATTTAATAAGAATCTAGTATCATTAACATTTATAAAGACTGGTAACTTCTTATATTTCCAGAGCCTACAGATGATAACCAAGCTTGTGATTTAAATTATTTTAATAAATACCACCACTGATCTAAACCATATTTTAGGCATTCTAAATAGTCTTCAGTTATTTTGTTCTTAGATAAATTTTTTAAGTTTTATAAATGTACATAGCAAAACTCTGATGTCAAAAATGGGAAGGGGTCATATATTTAAGAATATTAGTTGGCAATAAGCTTAACTAGTAATATTTTCATTGCATATCAATAACTCATACTACCCTAAATGCTACAGGAAAAATATGCAGAAATTGAATTGGACACGCCAAAAACTAAGTTCCAATTCACAGTCACAAGAAATCACCAACAAGAACAATAAGTAATAGATAACCATAAATAACAGTTGATTGATATTATTCCACTGACAGGACAGTATTATTTTATTTCTTTTTCAATATCTGTCATTCCAATAAATGTACTTTTACTTCCGTAAAGCTAAGAACCTTCCTGTCATTGTCTGAGTCCATCTTCCAATTTCCTACTACTCATTGTGGCTCTTCAAGTCTGAATTCTGCCATCCCTAATTGGTGTTCATGTCAGAAGCCATGGTGCACCACAGGCTATCAAAATTAGAAGTGAGAATACCAGGAAGAACAAGTGAAGAAGCCTCGAAGCTACCATCAGTACAACTCAATGTTTTCAAGAAAAGGCAATACAGGAGATGACTGGTTTGTGAAAATCAAAAACTACTGGTGGTAGCTATCTCCAAATGGGTTCATATATGTTTTCTTGTCTGGAAATCAAATCCTATTTTGATACCTCAAGATACTATTAAAAAATCACTTACAACTGAATTTTCTATATAGAAAAGGAATAACTATCATAATCTAGGGCTTCTGTTTTATTTTTAAATTACTTTTTATTTTAGATTCAGGGGTTAAATGTGCAGGTTTGTTACATGGATATACTGAGTGATACCGAGGTTTGGGCTTCTCATGACCCTGTCAACCAAGAATGTGGTATCCAATAGGAGGTTTTCAAGCCTTTCTTTCTTTCTCTTTTTCTCCCTCCCTTTTCGGAATGTCCAGTATCTATTGTTCCCATCTTGTTTCCATGTGTACCATGTGTACATTTAGCTCCCACTTATAAGTGAGAACGTACAGTATTTGGTTGTTTCTGTGTTAAATTGCTGAGTCAAATGGCAATTCTATTTTTAGTTCTTTGAGAAATCTCCAAACTGCTTTCTACAGGGGCTGAACTAATTTGCATTCCCACCAACAAAGTAAGCATTCCCTTTCTTCCCCCACCTCACCAGCATCTGTGTGTTTTTTTTTTTTTTTTTTTTTTTTTACGATTTTAATAATAGCCATTCTGACTGGTGTGAGATGGTATCTTGCTGTGGTTTTGGTTTGAATTTCTCTAATGATTAGTAACACTGAGCGTTTGTTCATATGCTTTTTGGCCTCTTGTATGTCTTCTTATTGAGAAGTGCCAGTTCATGTTCTTTGCCCACTTTTTAATTGGTATATTTCCTTTTCTTGTTAAGTTCCTTTTAGATTCTGTATATTAATCCTTTGTTGGATGCACAGTTTGCAAGTATCTTTTTAATGCAGAACCTCTTTAAGTAGGTCACACTTGTCAATTTTTGGTTTTGCTGCAGTTGCTTTTGAGGACTTAGTCATAAATTTTTCGCCAATGTCTAGAAAAGTATTTCCTAGGTTTTCTCCCAGGATTTTTACAGTTTGTGGCCTTAGATTTAATTTCCTTGATATATCTTCAGTTAATTTTTGTATAGAGTGAAAAGTAGCAGTCCAATTTCATTCTTGTGCATATGGTTAGCCAGTTTCCCAAAACCATTCACTGAATAAGTTATCCTTTCCCCATTACTTGTTTTTGTCAGTTTTGTCAAAGATCAGTTGGTTGTAGGAGTGTAGCCTTATTTCTGAGTTTTCTATTCTCTTCCATTGGTTTATGTGTCTATTTTTATACCATTTCCATGCTGCTTTGGTTACTGTAGCCTTGTAGTATTATTTGAAGTCAGGTAGTGTGATGCCTCTGGCTTTTCTCTTTTTGCATAGGGTTGCCTCAGATATTCAGCCTCTTTTTCGTTTCAATATGAATTTTAGAATAGTTTCTTTTTCAAATTCTACGAAAAATTACATTGACAATTTGACAGGATTGGTGTTGAATCTATAGATTGCTTTGGGCAGTATGCACAATATAACGATATTGATTCATCCAACTCAGGAGCATGGAATGAGCATGTAATGCTTTTCCATTTGTTTGTGTCATTTTTCAGTGTGATTGTTGTTGTTGTTGTTTTGTTTTGTCTTTAGTGCTCCCCATGAAGACATTTCACATTTTTCAGTTAGGTGTATTCCTAGGTTCTTTATAATTTTTAAGGCTATTGTAAATGGGATTGCATTCTTGATTTGGGTTTCAGTCTAAATGTTATTGATGTATAAAAATGCAACTGATTTTTGTATGTTAATTTTGTATTCTGAGATTTTGCTGAAGTCATTTATCAGGTCTATGAGTCCTTGGAGGAATGTTTCGGGTTTTTTACGTATAGAATCATAAATTCAGTAAAGAGAAATAATTTTACTTCCTCTTTTCCTATTTGGACGCCTTTATTTCTTTCTGTTGCCTGAAGGCTCTCACTAGAGCTTCAAATACAATGTTGAATAGAACAGGTGAGAGTGAATATCCTTCTCTTGTTTCAGTTCTTTTTTTTTTTTTTTTAGATGGAGTCTTGCTCTGTCGCCCAGGCTGGAATGCAGTGGCATGATCTCCGCTCACTGCAAACTCCGCCGCCTCCCAGGCTCACGCCATTCTCCTGCCTTAGCCTCCCTAGAAGCTGGGACTACAGGCACCTGCCACCAGGTCTGGCTAATATTTTGTATATTTAGTAGAGACGGGGTTTCACCGTGATCACCAGGATGGTCTCGATCTCCTGACCTCGTGATCCTCCCGCCTCGGCCTCCCAAAGTGCTGGGATTACAGGCGTGAGCCACCGTGCCTGACCTTGTTCCAATTCTTAAGGGCCATGCTTCCAACCTTTCCCCATTCAGTATGATGTTGGCTGTAAGTTTAGCATTGATGGCTATTACTTCAATGCCTGGTTTGTTGAATATTTTTATTATGAAATGATGTTGCATTTCGTTGAATGCATTTCTGCATCTATTCAGATGACCATATGGTTTTCTCTTAATTATGTTAATGTGGTGAATCACATTTATTTATTTGCATATGTTGAACCATCCTTGCATCCCAGGAATAAAGCCTACTTGATCGTAGTAAACTAATGTTTTGATATGCTGCTGGATTTGGTTTGGTCATATTTTGTTGAGAATTTTTTTGTCCATGTTCATCAAGAATATTGGCCTATAGTTTTCTTCTTTGTTGTACTTTGCCAGATTTTGATATCAGGATGCTGCTGCTTTATAGAATGAGTTGGGGAAGAGTCCTTCTACCTCAAATTTTTGTAATAGTCTCAGTAGGACCTGTACAAACTCTTCTTTGTGCATATAATAAAATTCAGTTGTGGGTCCGTCTGGTCCACAGCTTTTTGGGTTGATTAGCAATAATGATTCAATTCCTTTGTTCATTTTTAGTCTGTTCAGGATTTCTGTTTTGTCTGATTTGATCTTGGAAGGTTGTGTGTTTCTCTAGAAATTTACTCAGTTTCTCTAGATTTTCTAGTTTGTGTCCATCGTGATGTTTATAGTAGTCTCAGGATCTTTTGTATTTCTGTGGAATCAGTTGTAATGTCACATTTGCTGTGTTCAGTTGTGCTTAGTTGGATCTTCTCTCTTTTCATTCTTTGTTAATCTAGCTAGCAGTATATCAATGTTGTTATCCTTTCAAAGACCTAACTTTTCATTTCATCGATTCTTTGTTTTCTGGGTCTCAATTCATTTAGTTTTGCTCTGATTATACTTATTTCTTTTTTATGCTAGCTCTGGATTTAGTTTGTTCTTGTTTTTCTAGTTCCTTTAGGTTGAGATTAGGTTGTTAATTTGAGATATTTCTATCTTCTTGATGTAGGCATTTAGCTTTCTTCTTATCACTGCTTTTCACGCATTCCAGAGGTTTTGGTACACTGTCTATTTTCCCGTTTCAAAGATTTCTTTAAATTTCTCCCTTAATTTCATTGTTTGCACAAAAATCACTGAAGAGCAGGTTTTTAGTTTCTATGTATTTGTGTGGTTTTGAGAGTTACTCTTGGTGTTGCTTTCTAGTTTTATTCTACTATGCTCTGAGAAGATGCTTGGTGTGATTTCAGTTTTTTAAAACTTATTGAGACTTGCTTTATGATGAAGTTCGTGGTCAATCTTAGAGTATGTTCTGTGTGTAGATGAGAAGAATGTATATTCTGCAGTTTTTGGATGGAAGATTCTGTAGCTGTCTATTAGGTCCAATTGTTCAAGTGCCAAATTTAAGTCCAGGATTTCTTTGTTTTCTGCCTCAATGGTCTAATTCTGTCAGTGGTGTGTTGAAGTCCTTCACTATTATTGTGTTGCTGTTAAACACTTTTCTTGGGTCTAGAAGTAAGGTTTTATGAATGTGGGAGTTCCAATATTGAATAAATATATATTTAGAGTAGTAAATCTTCTTGTTGAATTTAGCCCTTTATCATTATGTAAAGCCATTCTTTGTACTTTTGTACTATTGTTGCTTTAAAGTCTATTTTATCTTTTTATCTTATACAAAAATAGCCATCCCTGTCCTTTTTTGTTTGCCACCTGTGTGACAGATCTTTCTCCATCCTTTTATTTTGAGTCTACGGGTGTCATTACATGTGAAATGGTTCTTCTGAAGACAGCAGAAATATTTATCTTGTTTTTGTTTCTTTTTAATCCAAAGTAGGGCTATGTTTTAAAGCAAAAACAAATAGTACACCAGGCTTGTAGAGCAACAGTTTATCCTAATAAGTTTTTTAATAAACCACGTTTATTATTTACTTTTTTAAACAAAATTCAAGTACATTCTGAGGCAATCTAGAAAAATTCCTTTACTTTCTTCTTTTCTACTTTTTTCTGCAATCTTTGTCAGGAGTGATTTTCATACATACACACACATAAATCTTTCATAAACCACGCAAGCATATTCATATACTTAGTTTCTACAAACTGTATTTACCTCATTTCAGAAACATAACTTTAGAGAATTTCAAAATGTACAAAAATCTAAATCTTTTTGGCCACAGTTATAATTCTAAGAAAAGTTTCTGATTTTATTCTGTAACTATAGAAAACCTACTAGGATTTGGGAAGATGAGAATAACTTCTTTCTCTCTGAAAAGTATTATTTAATTACTGGAAATTGTAGTGAATCTTACGGAAATAATGACTGTGTAATATAGTTGAACTCAACTTTCAAGAAAAAAAAAAAAAGGTGAGTTTTGCTAGTTGTGCTGTTCACCAATGTTTCAACGAAGGAATTTACTGATGTTAGAGTAATATGTCTTAAGGGAGGATTCGGCATAGTGATTATCATTCATGCTTATATTAAGAAAAAAAGTCATTTAAAAAAATGGTATGCTATTAAATTCCTTCAGTTGGTTGTTACTATCTTTCTGCTAATATTTCTTTTTTGGTCATTAAAATTGTGGGTAGTTTAATTCACAAGAGAAATATAGTAAAGAAAAAAAAACTGAAGTTTGAATCAATCAAATGTACTATTTTATTGTGGTTCCAGTAAAAGGCTTAATGGGAAAGCAGACTGTGCCTATTAGCTAATCTCCAAACAGCATGTCATCTCTGAATCTAATTTATTAGACCCTTATATAAATAATCAAGATTTGACTGCTCAAAAGTCATTGCCAACATCTCCATCCATACATGAGTACCATTCATCATCCTCTTTCCCACCATCCCCATCACACTCTGTGGCAGTGCTATCGTTCCTGCTTCTAGGCTTTTAATCTTTAAGTTTTCATCCACATTCCTCAATAGTTTTTACCCTATCTAATGCATCCCCAAAAAGCCTCATACTTAATTTTCAATGTTGCCATCTCTTTCCTCTTTCCTATAAGTACAGTGCCTCTCAAAGCAGACTCTAAAAATAATCACCAATTCAGTAGTACCCATGAACAACTCATATCTCATTTGTTCAAAATGCTCTTGATTATTTCTCTGTTGAACTTTCTTAGAATACTCTACTCGTTCTCCTTTAGGTACTTGAATTGTGAATATGGGTTTTAAAGGGACTGAGGAATCTAAGAAAACACACTTCTGGCTGGGATGAATAGAAAGGTACTGGAATCATAAGCAGCGATTGAAAATATAGGCAGAATCAGCACTCTGAGGCCTGAATCAAAGGATGAGGATTGATGCATGTGGAGCATGATACTATATGTCCATGTGGCTATATGTCCAGTAAGTAATTGCAAATTTACATCTGAATTTCAGTTCAAGGTTGTAGCTAAAGTTCAGCTTATATAAGTGTATATGGTCCTATTGTGATAACATCTTTCTAAAAAATGAGAATGTTAAGGCGAAAATATTTCATTTCCATGTAGTTTGCTAGTGGCTGAGCTGAACTCAAAATTCAGATTTTTCTATTCATTCTTTTACACAAAACTTAATATACTGATCATAATAAAATAGTCTTCAACCATTTTAGTATTGACAATTATAAAATTGTCAATTTTATAGTAATGACAATTATAAAATTGTCAATTTTATAGTATTGACAATAATGTTTGGAATAAAAACTAATATAAAGTCAAAATGAAACTGCTTGTAATTCTTCATCATGGTAGTTAATTTAAATCAGATTTAATAAAGGACAAAGGAAAAATATGTGTATATGAAGTAAAAAACGAGGTTCTGGTCACTTAGAAGGCTTTAGAAATTAAGACCCTAGGATTTTCAAAATTATACCTAATTTTACATCAAAACTCATGACTTTCTTTCTTCTTTCTCTACCACCATCAATAGTTTTATATTTGACTAGCTTTGTGGAAGTCTCTGAGAATATGAGAAATAAAATACATTTGAAATCAAACACATTGAGTTAGCAGAGCAAGAATGAAAGAGAGAAATGTAGTACCAGCACAATCCTTGAAATAGAAGAAAAAATATGGTGAGAAAAAGTGTGGTTGTCTGAACAAGCTGATTGTAGGAATGGGGTTGGAGAAGGCTTTAGTTTGAATGAGTCACTCTCATCTCGCATTTTAGCATGTGATTAAGACAGCTGAGAAGGAAAATATTTTTCCTCTTTGTGAGGCTGCAGTGTCTGGGTTTCTAAGCCCAAATGCTATGCAACTCTCTACGAACTACGTGCTTGACAGTCCTTCTATGACAATGGAAAGACAAGAATCAGAGGGAAAACTTATTGCAGTGGCAGGTTTGAAGCCTTAGGAAAAAAAAAATGCTTTTGTTGATATTATAGAAGAATTCACAGAACCACTTAGGGGATAATTCGGTCACTTCTCTCTTTTGTACTGTGTACTTTTCGATTGTCATTGGAAATTTGCTTCCCAGTAAGCCTTCCGTATCTGTGGGCTGTGAAACAAAAGCTTTACAAGCTTAAGCAAGTAAACTGGATACTGTAATACCCTCCACAAAGTACTGTGAAAATAAAAAATAAGACTAAGTTTTCAGAAGCAAGCACATTTGTTAAATTCACTGAGCCACTGGGGAGAAGGAATCTCCTTGAGAGTAAATGCTTTTCTGAAAAAGTAACCAAATGCATAGTCATTTGTATGCTAAAGTGTTACTAGTCAACAAAAGGAAGAACATGTTCAGTAGCATTTAAATGCTATTAATCTTCTGATGGAAAAAATTAATTATTATATAGGAACAGCACAGTGAGAAACACTCAACATATTCAGACAGGAGTGAAAAATGTATATTGAAAACCAAGAATTTAGAGGAATAAGTAGGCATTTCCTATATTAACTTGAATAATTAGAGACCATTATTCTAAGTGAAGTAACTCAGGAATAGAAAACCAAATATTGTATGTTGTCACTCATAAGTGGGAGCTAAGCTATGAGGATGCAAAGACCTAAGAATGATACAATGGAATTTGGGAATTTGGGGGAAAGGGTGAGAGGGGTGTGAGGGATAAAAGACTGCAAAATTGGGTATGGTATATACTGCTTGGTTGATGACTGCACCAAAATCTCACAAATCATCACTAAAGAATTAACTCATGGCCGGGCACAGTGGCTCATGCCTGTAATCCCAACACTTCGGGAGGTCGAGGTTGGCAGATCACCAGAGGTCAGGAGTTCAAGACCAGCCTGACCAACATGGTGAAACACCGTCTCTATAAAAATACAAAGTTAGCCAGGCATGATCCCAGCTACTCGGGGGGTTGAGGCAGGAGAATCACTTGAACCCAGGAGGCGGAGGTTGCAGTGAGCCAAGAGCATGCCACGGCACTCCAGCCTGGGCGACAGAGCGAGACTCCAACTAAAAAAAAAATAACACAGAACTTACTCATGTAAACAAATATCACCTGTTTCCCCCAAAATCCATAGAAATAAACAAACAAATAAATAAAATAATACTTAGTCCCCTGATACTTCCCCTAGCTAACAGCAGCAGTAACAAGAAGACCAGGTTACAAACTGAAGGTTTAGCACATGTTATACTTTAAAATCTCTTACGACCTGCCCAAAAAAATTGTATTTTTGTTATTATTTTTGGCAATTAGGAACTCACATTTTAACAACCTCTATACAACAAATAAAATCATCATAAATGAAAATATAATTTGAAAGATAATAGTTTTAGTTCCATTAATAATGATAAACACAAAAAACCAGAGAATTTTAACAACAACTGAACTTGGAATTCAAAGACAAGAAAGGCAATATGGAGAATCACAAACAATATTAAAATTAGGGCATAAGTAGAGCTGAGCTTTAGGCATAGACTGTAGATGACGATTCATAAATCTCCAAATTTATATCATAAATTTTTATTCAAAAGTAAAAAATAAATATATAAAATAAATGTTTAATGCTTTCTATATAAATTTACGGCATAATACAATTATGTGCTGTACCCGTACAACGTACTGGGTCTAGGTCATGTTATTAAAGTGGAGTAAAAACATGTGTAAACATTGCAATTCTTAAGAGAAAAAAATGAGGTAAGTTCCTATATTGTCTTGATCACCCAGGAGAATCTGAGATTATAAAGAGGTTAAAAGAAAACTAAGCACTAAATAAGGGGAGCACAGAGACTAGAAACTCAACATATTCATGCAAGCCTAAATATGTTCTCTGTAGAGAAAAATGCTTAGATGTTCAGGAGCACATCTCTAAGGGCATCACAAGGTTCTAGCATATGTGGGACTTCTAGATGAGAAACACTGCTTTAGGTAAACAATTACCAATCAAGATGCTATTTTGATCATAAACTATAAGTGTTAGCTTTTTCCATATTTGACCACTAGAATTTTCATTTTATAGTATCAGCTGCTCAGGTTGGACAAACAGATTGGTCAAAACCATACAGCTACTCCACCTTCTAGTTTTATGGCCATGAGTAAATTACTTCGGTTATACAAACATCAGCTTTCTAACTTAAAAAAAAGAAAGATATAATACTATAAATAAGTAATGGTATCTACCTCAAAAGTTTATTATTACAAATAAATGAATAAATCCATGGAGAGTGTTTTAAACTATGTCTGGGACACAGTA
The DNA here is from genome assembly GCF_002776525.5 of Piliocolobus tephrosceles. Lineage (NCBI taxonomy): Eukaryota > Metazoa > Chordata > Mammalia > Primates > Cercopithecidae > Piliocolobus > Piliocolobus tephrosceles. The sequence goes on from NC_045438.1 coordinate 70,472,310, forward strand.
GGCATGTAATATATGTCTGCTATGATTTTTCGTAATGGACCATATTCATACATTTATATTGGATGCAGCTGAGAAGCAGATTGAGGCATTAGCACCAGTCATAATGGTCTTTCAATTCTGCAAAATTTTCCAATCCCTTTCCTGCTTTAGGGTGCTTGCATATGCTGTTTTCTTTGCCTAGAACACTCCCTTGCCCTTTCTTCACCTTGCTGATTTCTCCTCAAACTCTAGGTCTCAGCTGCCTATTCTTCTACTGTGGGTTCTAACCTGACTTGCCCTTCCACTCTTGACCTCTAGTATAACTCAAAATTACCCTGTATATTAAGGCACTATGCCATTTACTTTTCTCTTATATCTTAATTATAACTTGTATGTCTTTGTGTGTGTGTGTGCGTGTGTGTGTGTGTAAAACTCTCCATATGAATTCCTGCTATTTTCTAAGTTCAATAAGGGAAGAGATCATGTCTATTTTGTTAGCTTTAAATACAGTGCTTGGTATATCATTATTATTCAATACATATTCATCAAATAAAAGAATGAATAAAATTAAATAAATGAATGAATAAAATTCATGAGAAATAGAGCTGATTATAATTAGCTTGTGGATAGTGCTGAATTCCAGAATACCTCATCATTTTTTAAAGACACATAATAAAAATGTTGAACAAGAAGCACAAGTTAACATCTCCTTGTATCTCCTTCTCATAATAGGGATATGGAAGAAATGTCATTATTCATAATGTGGCCAGAATTTCCTCTAAGATATTCCAAGAGAAAAGGACAAAATAAGCGTAACATCAATCAAAAGATAATTCTCCAAAAATATAAATAAAATACCAGTAAATTGTGTCAAGCATAAGCTTACATTAAAAAGGTACATAATCTTTTCAAATCTATTCTTTACTTAACTATGGATACATTGAAGTCAGAGTATTTAGAAAAAAAAGAATTTTTTTTAAACTAAAAGGTGTAAAAATAAAGTGCTTTATTTTATCCTTTTAGGAAATATTAGGATCTTTTAGAAACAAGTAGTGTGGCATACTCTAAAATGTAAATAACTGGTTTATTGAAATGTGAGCTTAGTGCATCTTCCATAGTTGATCTTACGTCTTATTTATATGGACTAATAATCTGACCTGTAGTTCTTAATCATTGTTATAGATTTATGTTACCTGTGAAACTTTAAAAAAAATGAAAGTGTCCAAGATTCAAAGTTCGGAAATACTGTTTCAAATGGTATGGGGTATGTGTTAGGCATTAGTGTTATTTATTAAAGCTTTAGAACTGACTCTGATATGAAGACAAAATTAGATACCACTTCTTCATATAGAGATATAAACTTGGTTATGATTGAGAAACAATATCTGAATACTTCTCAAAAAATAACACTGCATACTGAAGCAAGATTGAGAAATTATATGGGTACTCTTAATCACCTGCTTTATTTGTACTAGATAATTTTAATAACCTGCACACTTGAAAAATAATTAAATATATATATATTTTTTGTCATTTGAAAGTTCTGTACTTCCTCTAATTTCCCATTCAATTAAATATCATTTATTTAATTTAATTTGACAAATATTTATTGAGTGCTTGCTATACCCAAGGCACTTTTCTCCGACATGGAGAAATCAGAAAGTGTAAAATTTGATTATAGACCTTGTACAGCTTATGTCAAGTGGAGACACAAACATACACAGTTTTCTTAATTAAAAAATGGTAATGCCATGATGGAGCATTCTGGTACATAAAGTATACAAACTTCCTCCTTCTCCCCAAGACACAGACAACTTAATGGAGCTGTCAAAGATTTTCATGGAGTGGGTAGCATTTGAGATGGATCCAAGAAGATGAATAGGATTTTTACTGATGAATAGGATTTTTACTGCAGAACAAAAGAAGACTTGAGCAGGCTGGGTGCGGTGGCTCACGCCTGTGATCTGAACACTTTGGGAGGCCGAGGCCGGAGATCATGAGGTCAAGAGATTGAGACCATCCTGGCAAACATGGTGAAACCCCATCTCTACTAAAAATGCAAAAACTAGCTGGGCATGGTGGTGGGCGCTTGTAGTTCCAGCTACTCGGGAGGCTGAGGCAGGAGAATTGCTTGAACCCAGGAGGCGGAGGTTGCAGTGAGTCGAGATCGCGCCACTGCACTCCAGCCGCGCAACAGAGCGAGACTCCGTTGAAGAAGGAGAAGGAGAAGGAGAAGAAGAAGAATAATTGAGCGATTTGGAGCCATCAAATAAGTGATGTTTTGGGGAGTTTGGCTATATCAGGGAGATGATAGAAAGGAGTGTAGGGACCAGATTACTGAAGTCTACAGATGTCTTCTACCCAGAATTATTGATCCTGTGATCATTGCAGAGGTACATAATGGTGTAGAAAGAGAAGACATAATCTAATTCTATTCCTCCAAGGAATGTTTAATGATATTGGGAAAATAATGCACACATGAAATAAGAATAGCATAATATTAATATTAAATCATATATTACTGATGAATACTATATCTCATAAATTTAGATAAGCATATTGCAGAGAAAGGGAAGAGCATTCACACAACTACATAGCAGAATAACTGGTTATCCCAGTTCAATTAAAACACAGGGTTCCTGAAAGAAAATAATGGGAAGTGAAGATAAAAAGGTGAGAGAGAGCAAGACCACAGAAGATCCTATACATAAAAATTTAAATTTATTGGCTTTTTAATGGTCAATAAGGATTCTCTAACAGTTTGTATAACAAGGAAGTAGAGAAACAACAGGATTAGATTGTCATTGCTGTTTGTTATTGTTGATGTTGTCCTGGTTCAAGCAGTCATCATCTGTCTGGAACAGAATTAGACTTTTATGGTGGGACTTGGGTGCACTGCAAAGGAGGAAGGCCATAGGCAGAATAAATAGTTACATGGCTATTGCAATCGTCCCAGCAGGAGGTAATGAGATCCAGAACACAGTGGCATGTAGACCAGAAAGAGGATGTGTAATTGCACTGTGAGAACATTTTGACCCAAGAAGAGGGCTGGGTTGGTGAATATGGGTGTTATCTTTGAAAAGAGAAGAAGATATAAAATTAAGTAAAAGAGTGTCTTAGACATTTGGATGTGACAGAGAGAGCAAGTATCCACTGAGGTTCTTAGTCACAGAGTGGTTAAAAACTTTATGACTTCCATCACTGTCATTTCATGATTATCAGCTTTGCTGACATTCCTGGTTGCTACTAAAGGGGTAAGAATATATATTCCTCTTAGATTGATTTGCCACCATAAATCAAATTTAGAAATTATATAAATGCTAAATGTTTATGGTAGTTTATTCTAGATATTACTTTCATATTTTTACTGACTACCTGGGGATTAATAAGAATGGGCATTGATAAGCTTATTCTGTAGGTGAAAAGTATTGATTAAATAATATAAGAGCTATTTGCTTATCCTAAATTAAAATTCCCTTTTGTAAATGACATCGTGGGCATAAGTGAACATTACTGTGTGATGTAATTAAAAGATATAAATATAAGAGGGGTAAAAACATCTAGCCTTACCATATTAATTTAAGTCTGTCAGTGGTGAAAATATTTCTGGCTTTAAAAAACACTTGTCATTTGGTTACGTTAGGGAAATTCATAAAGTAAAATTGATTTTCCAAGATGAGAACAATAAAATTGAAAATAAGATTAAAATATAATTATAATGAGGAAAAATTCTGAAAAATAAGTGCCATGCCCCATGAAATATATTTGCGGAAAATAATAGCAGAAGTAAAGTTCACTTTTGGCTCATCACTTAACTATATTTATAGAGCTGCATGTATTTTTCAAGTCTTCACATTGACAATTCTTCAATAGTAACTAATTTTGTAAAAATGAAAAGATTTCCAGTAATATATTAAGCTGTATTATTAATCAATATAAACAACCCAAATATTAATACAATTTAGATCATTAAAGACTAACAAAACTGTGACTAAATTAACATCGACTCATCTATCGTACAGTAATTGCTAAATAACTGTAAAATACATTACATTCTGTTCATTACTGTTCCAATTATAATGTCCTTTTCCATGCACTTCTGTGTTCATCTACATTTATCTAAAAATAATGGAAAAGCGAATACTTACCAAAATGGTGGTAACAATCAAAGAACGATTGGATAAGGAATCTGTGATGTTTGCTGGCTTTCCCTTTTGACTTTCTGTCATATTCAGGCCACTGGCTGGATCCCACGTTCCAATCTATAAAATAGCATATGGACTTTGTAAATTGTCCATCAGGCACGTGGGAGAGAGTACTGCAAGAGAAAGTTAAGATTGCTAACACTTATTATTCACCTCTGCTGCATTATCTGCTGCCGTTAAAGTAAAGGCAGCTTGTTTTAAGCATGATTCACTGCTCTGTGAAGTGTGTTCAGTGAAGTGTAACATTAAAGAACAAAATGATCCACTGAACTGCTCCAGTCAGTATGGGAGCTTAATTTTCCATTCAAGCTTCCATTCACCAAGATAAACCACATTTGATGATACCTTGATAGCTGGTTGGAAACTCATTAATAGCACACATCTTTTGCTGTAATGGATCTATCTCATCCTCTCATTACAAAGATAACATGCCATGTTATACAGACAAAGCTAAAAGAGCAAAATCGAGGGATCCAAGATAAATTAACAGGTAAAGGCAGGCTTAAGGGAAGCATTGATTAGTGTTTTGCACTACCCCTGGTAGGATGAAACCATGCTCAGAATTATCTTTGGAGATTTAAAAACACATCTTCGCACCTTTTAAAATGCTCCCAAGAAAGGATAAGACAGTAAAATCTCATCTGAATAACACATTCCAATACTTTCTTCTGTACTCCATTTAATATGAATTTTAATTTAACTAATACCTTCTGATAGATTAGGTCATATACACACAGTGTTTAGACATTTTGTATTCACTGAATACAGCCTATGAGATAATGCAGACAAGCCTCCAGAAGACACATGTAAGCACAGGATGTCACAAAATGCATTGATTAGATGGTTTATTGACACTTATACCATTGCACTATCATATAACAATGATCACCAATAAGGAAGAGCAGAGGCAAAAGAAGATGTGAAATCAGTTCTTTTTCCTCACTGTCTCAAACCTAGGAGTAATCAATAACAAATATGTCTTTCATACTCTCCTAGATAAGTATCCAACTTACTTTTCTCAAAGAAAAGGAAAACTATCAAATTATCTTTAAAATAATTCTTTGGGCTGGGCGCGGTGGCTCAAGCCTGTAATCCCAGCACTTTGGGAGGCCGAGACGGGCGGATCACGAGGTCAGGAGATCGAGACCATCCTGGCTAACACGGTGAAACCCCGTCTCTACTAAAAACTATAAAAAACTAGCCGGGCGAGGTGGCGGCGCCTGTAGTCCCAGCTACCCGGGAGGCTGAGGCAGGAGAATGGCGTGAACCCGGCAGGCGGAGCTTGCAGTGAGCTGAGATCCGGCCACAGCACTCCAGCCTGGGTGACAGAGCGAGACTCCATCTCAAAAAAAATAAAAAATAAAAAATAAATAAAAAATAAATAAAATAAAATAAAATAATTCTTTGTATATAAATTAAGTCTTTTTTAAATGGCATTGATTTAGCAGGTATTATTTACTCCGTTCTAACTAAATATGCTAACAAAGGTCCCATCAGCATAACCTCTTTGCCATATTTCCTCATATGGAATTCATTTTCCTTTCACCATTAAATTACATATAGTCCTGATGTTTGTGTAAGGAAAGGAAAAAGTCAAGTAATTCAGTATTCCTTCCAAACTAAACCACCTGCTGGCCAATTACATTTCTTTACATTAGACTATGCTTATGCCAAAGTCCTAAAGATGGAGTCTAATTCTATTTCGGAGTCAATAATGAAAGACTTTAGGGGCCAAGCAGGTCATATCAATGTGAAACATGATAATGTACAGGGCTGTAGTAAGAATTTCTACTCAAGTGTGTGCAATTTTTAAATCTCACAAAATGTCAAGGCACAATAGAAAGGAGGGACCACAACCCCAATCCTGCTTTTCCAACAGCTATGTGCCTTGGGACTGCATGTTCCCAGAGCAGGTGCTTTAGTTGAGTTTCTAGTAAGGCACCACCAGGACTAGTAGAGGGCCTGCTGGGGACCTGAGTAGAGAATGATGGAGGGGTGTCAAAACTAGCATGCCTGTTGACCTGCTTAAAGTGTTTAAATTTTTATTTGTTTATTTATTTATTTTTATTTTTTACTTTTTTTATTTTTATTTTTGTTGTTGCTGCTGAGACAGAGTCTCGCTCTGTTGCCCAGGCTGGAGTGCAGTGGTGCAATCTCGGCTCACTGCAAGCTCCGCCTCCCCAGTTCACACCATTCTCCTGCCTCAGCCTCCTGAGTAGCTGGGACTACAGGCACCCGCCACCACGTCAGGCTAATTTTTTGTATTTTTAGTAGAGACAGCGTTTCACCGTGTTAGCCAGGATGGTCTCGATCTCCTGACCTCGTGATCCGCCCGCCTCGGCCTCCCAAAGTGCTGGAATTACAGGCGTGAGCCACCCGCGCCCAGCCTATTTATTTATTTAAGATGGAGTCTTGCTCTGTCACCAGGCTGGAGTGCAGTGGTGCAATCTCTGCTCACTGCAACCTGTGCCTCCGGGGTTCAAGCAATTCTCCTGCCTCAGCTTCCTGAATAGCTGGGACCACAGGCGCCCGCCACCATGCTTGGCTAATTTTTGTATTTTTAGTATAGACGGGGTTTCACCATGTTGGCCAGAATGGTCTCCATCTCTTGACCTCATGATCCACCCGCCTGGGCCTCCCAAAGCGCTGGGATTACAGGCGTGAGCCACTGTACCTGGCCAAAGTGTTTCAAATTTTAAATCATTTGCAAATACTCTTTTGGCTAAACAAGACACATCTGCAGATAGTACTTTGCAGTGAATGATGGTCACTTTTCTATATCTGGTCCATAATTAATACCTATCATGCATTTGTTCCCTTAGATTTTACTTTTTTTATGTATAAATTGGCAAAATAGCTAGGATTTTCAGATGTGTAATTCTACCATTCAAACCACTGACAAACATCATTTGTCCACTGTGGTCTATCTAATAACACCATAGAAAGTTTTCAACTTTCTAACCAGGTAACTGATACTAAGAATTTCCCATTTCACACTCCAATATTATCACACTTACTTTACCTCCATTATTTGTGTCTTTGCATTTGCTGATAAATCATTATATATATTTTCACTGTCAACATATTTCCCATTTTGTTGGATTTTTTATAGCAATGCCTTGGTGGATTTTTCAATGTCCTAACTTTTACTATTCCTGAATCTTATCTTTATTTAGCCTTGCTATCTTCACATTGTTTAGTGTTTACTATTTATTTTCTACTCCTGGAAATTTTCGTATGGTAATTGGGAGATAAAATACATTTAAGCGTACTAATATGTATTATCAACTTCTGTTTGAAATATTACTATCATGTTGAAAAATGAATATTCAGCCATAAAAATTGAAATATCTACTCTACGAAAATTATCTATGCTTTGTCCCATTCTGCTACCACACATACTGATTCATAGTTTTAGTTATGTTTTGAGATGGAGTCTTGCTTTGTCCTTTAAGCTGGAGTACAGTGGCACAATGTTGGCTCACTGCAAACTCCACTTCCTGGGTTCAAGCAATTCTCCCTGCCTCAGCCTCCCAAGTAGCTGGGATTACAGGCACCCACTAGCATGCCCGGCTAATTTTTGTATTTTTAGAAGAGACGGGGTTTCACCATATTGATCAGGCTGATCTTGAACTCCTGACTTCAGGTGATCTGCCTGCCTCGGTCTCCCAAAGTGGTGAGATTACAGGCATGAGCCACCGTGCCTGGCCACTTTTAGTTAATTTAATTTGGGGTTGTAAACACTGCCTCTCTTTATTTTGCTTTGTGTATTATGAATTATTTTGCTACAAGGAAAAAGCTGTAATTTTGATATAATTTGTAAACCCATTATTTGAAACTATCTTTTTTTGGGCTTAACTGAATTTGATGTTTACTAGGATATCTAGCCACAGTTTCTTCTTTGTTGAGTATTTGCTTTTCACTTATCATTGTTCTTATATAAGACAGTTTATTTATAAAAGATAACTATGTGACATATTTATATGGTTGGAAATTTAAAGGTATTTTTGCTGTCTTCTTATATAACGAAAACTTAGCTAAATGAAGACTCCTGTATCAGAGCTGTCTTCCTTCAGAACTAAGTTTTATTTATTTATTTTTCTTAGTATTAATGTTGCTCAAAAAGGCTGACAGCTACCTCATATGTATTTCGTTGTTGGTGAATTTTTTTTTTCTTGAAATTCTTCAGTATTATCATTTGGAAATATTAAATATCAACCAGTACATATATGTGTGTGTATATGTATATGTGTGTGTGTATACATGTAGATGTATGCATGTATCTATATATACAATACATTTATGTATATGCATACATAGCATTTATGTATATGTTATATACGGATGTGTATACCATGTACATATGAATTTACTGCAAAATATGTTACCTAAAGACTGAGTAGAGAAATAATAGTTCTTTTCTTAAATTGTCAGAAATAGAATGCATTTCTCCATTTTCTGAACATAGATTTTGTTGCATCTTGTAGTTCTCAATTATTTGTGTCCTCATGTCTTCTATAGAAGGCGTACACTTTCCCTTTCACTACCTTATGTGTGTACCTTAATCACAGTTTCAAAATATAGATAAAACAGTTCCTCCTCTGTATAGCAATGGATGATCTTTTATTACGCTTCCACACAGAGCAACTTAGGTATGCTTTTACTTACTACAATAAGTATCACATTATATTTTAATTGTTTCCTTACCTCTGTCTAGTAAAAATTAAATTCCCTATGGATGGATACTGCCATACTCATCTTTTTACCCCAAGGCCTCTGAATATAGGACATCCTACAGGCTTTATATGTGAGATCTCTGAATGTATTGGTTACATAAATATAACCAGTAAATGTTTTATTTATTGAACATAAATAATCATATTTATTGAACAGAAATAAATGTTTTATTTTTGTCATCTCAGAAGTGCCACTTATGTATTGCTTTGAATCCAAATTATATTTCATTTTTATTGATCCTGCTGTGTTAGACTCTAAGTGCCTTGACAAAATGAAACATTTCATCAGTCTTTAAATTATATAATAAATATCCAATGAATATTTATTGAATAAATAAATAGAGTGAGTGAATTACTCCATGATAAAAACTTTCAGACTTTTTTGGTTGACATTCCAATATCATTCATTCATTTGGCAAATGCTGAACATATATTGTGTGTCTATTCTTTTATAATTACATATTTTGTTTTCCATATTTTATTATTCTTTTTTTGAGTTCTTAATGTTTTGTTTAAGATCTATCTCAATATTGTATTTAGTGTTTAAAATATTATGCTACATACCTTTACTATGCATTTCAATTTTTCCAAATTATATTTTATAAGTATTTTAAATAAATATTGCACACTATAGGTTTTATTTTTCAGGAATGTATAAATTCTTCATATAATTTTGTTTTATAAGTATATTTTTTCTTTGGTTTCTGTGTATTTTTTTTCTAGGTAGAAAAAGAACAGTTTTCACAATAATTTTTAAATTATTTATCTAATTAATTAGTTGATCCTTTATTGTTTATTTTGTTGACAGTTTTCTCAGTACAAATTTTGTTTTGTAACTCATATTACTACTTTAAATCAAAAAAAATGTTTCTATTTCCTCTACTGGGCTATATAATTGTTAACCTCTGAAATTAGCATCTTATCATTTCTTCTAAAGATGCATATTAGCTCTGTTTTATGTATGCCGAATCAATGTGACATGTTTCTTATTTTCTATGAAATTTACGGTAATAATCCGTTTGATATGTATACAAGAAAGTTTTTTAAGTAGGAATAAAATAAACATTCCCAGTTAGTTTTTAAAATACTAGTTCCAAATAAAGTTAAACTTATTTTAAAGTAAGAAATAATTTAAATTCTCCACTAAAAACTACCTGATACAAATCTATCAAAATTCTCTTTATACTGTCTTACTGGTATTGACTAGCAAAATATTCACTGGATGTTGGTAGATGGAAAAAGAATCAATATAGTTTTCCATTAGGCAACAATGTAAAAAAGAAAAAAGAGTTATTTGATTGTACATTGTTTTGACTTAATGTCAGGAGAATGTGTCAGCCCTGAATAAAGAATATAAGCCATAATTCTCCAAAGACAGCCTGTGTGATGATAATGAGTACATGTGTTTCTAACAGTCTTAGCACAATGCGGACTCTCCATCTCAGAATACGTTTGCTTAAAGAAATTTCTTTCCAGTAATGAGTTGCCCCAACCATGTGGCCCACAAAGTATAGTTTTCCTTGAAGTATATTGACTATTTCTCTTAGAAAAAAAATGGCACCCCAATAGTACTGTTTGAGGGAATTGAGAAATAGAAAGCATAAGGAAGAGATTTATATTAAATGCTGATTTATATATGAAAAATGAATATTTTCTGCAATTGACTGAATATACATTAGTGGACTGTTTATTTCTCTATTAATTCATATACCTATTATTTCTGAAAACCCAGGTTGCTCAATCCAATACAATGCATGAATTTTGGGTACAGAGATTTTTTTCAACAGAGTAGTTTTATCACTATTAGTGGGAAATTAGAGACTTTTGTTTTGCTTACTTCACCCCTTCAAATGCTAAATAGCTAAATAAAAAGTAGAGATAGTTAGTTGCATTATTGTCTAATAACCCTTGACATCAAAGTTTAATAACGGTTTACTTCCATTGAACTATGTGTTGAAAAGAGAGCACTTAAACATTGGCACCTGAGCTCTGGAAAAACAAAAAGAAATATTTTACAGCAAAGCCTATGTGCTTCCTACCAGCTAGAATTTAGAGTCCAGAGCAATTGTCTGGGAATTGGCTGACCTTCAGATATAAGTTAATTGGCCTATAAGGATAGGACAAAGAACACTTTAGTAATCGGTATCCTGAAACTCTCAACTAGTGTGTATAGGATCTGAGATTTTACCATTTGAGAACTACAGTGCTAATATGAGCATAATAAATCAGTAAGTATATAATCATCTAATGGAAAGGAATTAATAATCTAAACACTGATTTTTCTCATTTAGGATTTTTATTTTAGTTTAAGGCAGTTTAACGCTAAGCACAATTAAAGAGTTAACAGACAGGTGGTGATTTTGATTTTTGAAATAATGTTCGAATCAATGAACTAAATGTTCCCAAATATGAAAATACGATAACATTCAGTTAAAAGCCATTTTTTCCACAGATAATAATGTAGTTCAGATTTGATTTGACTTGAAATCAAATCAATCAATTACAACATTTTATATATATATATATATATCATAATTGTAATTTATTTATATATGTGTTAATTCAAATTTAGTGGTTAAAAGTAAAGAAGTCAATATTTACTATTCATTGGTGGGCCAAAATAAGACATTTTGGTAACCAAAACAATAAATTTTGTGACCTCAAATAAGTCAGTCTAATTGATTTCTAAACATAAACATCATCCATAGTTTTCTGAAATATGTTACCATCCTGAGAGTGTAAAGTTACCAAGCAAAATAATAACTATACACACTGACACACAAAAATGTTGGCACAGTTCTGAGACAGAGCTTATAATGAATTCTATATAAGAGTTAGACAAATTAAATGGCTAACATCTCCAAAGAAAGGCATTAGGCTTGGATCCTGCCCAGGAAGTATTTTTTTGAGAAGCAAACATCACTTTTTGACTTATTTAAAGATTACTAGTTAACACCACCATTAGCATTGCTTACAGGAAGGCAAGATAAATCTCAGTTCCTGGACAAGTTGGGGGTCATTGTTGCCATGGGGACTGAGTATATGTACCAAATGCCACCAAAGAGGAAGATAAAAAACTGCCATGCATCCGGTATCTAGAAATCTATAATCAGTATAGCTCTCGCCTATCTAAGGTAGATTTTCAGATTTAGATAAGTTTTGAAGATTGTAAATTTCATTCAGACACCTTTTTCATAGGAAGTTTAATGAGGGCAGGATTCAACAAGTAAAAGAAAGGTCAATAGTAAAGATTTCTGTAGAAATAACCACTTTTTCTTCAAAATACATATTTTACAAAAAATATTCAAAAAGCACTTTGAAACATGTTCTAATTCTAGAACACATATGCCTATAAACTCAGGCAGACAGGGTTTCACTACTAATTCTTATCCTCCTCATATATTATCAAGATAGTTGAGTTTTAGCAAAAAGCCTATGGTTTACTGATACTAGTCTCTATACTGCTAGGTGCAAGCAGTAAATATTTTAAAAGTGTAAGTGTTAAAAGTTAAAATGAAGCTTCACATGAAAGTGAAATATGACAAATGTATACCTTTTAGAGATGTGTAAATGTGAAATATATTGCTTTATATTATTTATAAATACTATTTAGACATGTACATATTATTTTTATATTTATATTATTAACTATAAAATTGACATATATTTCATAAAATGTCTTTTTGTATTTTTTTAAGATTTTCCCAAAGGATACACAAATTAGAAGCTGATTTATTACAAACCTATGCTGAGGCAAACACATTGTGATTATTTTTTATAGTCCCAAATGCTTCAAGGTCCCTCAGCACTATTTCTGTCCAAAGAAATTTATCAGTTTTATCTTTTCTATTTTTCAAAGTTAATATGATATTAATACATAAAGCCAATTTTAATAATGGTTTATTAGAGCCTATCTGCTGAGGATATAACAAATTCTATTCTCCAAAGTCTATTTTCATTTAAATATCACACAGGAGAATATCAACAAAATAATCAGAATGGCAAACTTTGATGCTAGAAAAAGGATAAGAGAAGTACACAAGAATAATATTAATTTACATCTGTACTTAGAAATAAATATTCTGTAGTAAAATAAAAATTATTTTGAATAACCAAGAAAGTGTAACAGTAAAAGACTGATTTTTTTTCTCTTGGAAAACACATGAAGTACTCTGTGGTTACATAGGAGAGTTTATAAGAAAATTCAATCATGAGTTAAGATTCAGGGATTTTATTATTGCATTACAGTTTCCTATTGGAAATTCTTTTCTAAATTTAAGTGGTTGTGTTCCCAAAAATGGCTTTTAGGTAGCTCATCTTGCAATGAAATTCCGCTATTTTATATAATGTCATCAATTCAGTCTAAATGCATTTTGTGTGGACCCCTTCCAACTCTGTTTGCTGTAAATGGCATCCTTTTGAAGTTATAGTCTAAGATCTTCCTAAGTATTTCTGTAACATCTTATGCCATCAATTTTGTGTTTTCTTCCCTCTGAAGCTGGTCTTTCCCAAGCACATAGCTAAGCTTCAGGTGACTGAACAATAAGGATAAAGCATTTCCAACAATAAGTGACATCCTGGTTACATATTCTAAACAACAAAAACAAAACAAAACAAAAATTTATTGTTGGTGATGATGTTTTTGTATTTCTTCACAAGTAAATTTTTCCTGATTCTTTTTATGTTTGCTATTCTTTTCCCTCCAAATTACTTCAGTAATTCCACTCACAGACTGAATACACAAATAGACAATGACCAAACCACGTGTGATGACAAAGTTTGACCCAGAAGCTCTGGAGTGAGCATCTCAGGAAACCAAACACAATCTCAGCCAGCAATCTACCCAAAACAATCAGGATTCATCCTATTACTTCCAGTTTCCCAATATTTTGCCACCCTCCAAATCAGGATCAGTCAGAGAAAGTCAAATATGCCCCTCAAACCCATTATCCAGGTGCCTTGCTTAGTTAGATGAAATCCAGTTTCCTCATGCCAGCAATCTTCAATCACAGCACACCTGAGGTCTTCATTTCTTTCCACTATAAAACTTTTCCACTCCCCTGCTTGCCTTTGAACCCCAGTTTAATCCAAGTGATGATGGCTGCCTCCCTTCCCGTAGTAAGTTCTGAATAGTAACTTCTACTTGTTCTCATTTGGGTGGGCTTTTTTAATTTCCATACTATTAACTCATAAGGACAAAAAAGGAACATTTATAAATAGAATATCGATTATTACTGTTTAATGTAACACTGGAAGGCCTATCTAAGGAAGTAATATTCAAGATGATACCACCAGGACGAGTAAGAGTTCTCCAGGCAAAGGCACCGGGAATGGATATTCCTGGCTGGGAAAACTGTATTACTCTATACCAAAGTGATAAGAAAACTTTGTTTTCTTGAGGAAACGAAAAAAACAAAAAACAAAAAACAAACAAACAAAAAAACCCTCTGTAGGTAGGGCATAAGAAAAACTGGAGTTTTTAATTGTGCCATGAATGGGGCCAGGTTTGACACTGAAGCAATGTGTATCCTTACAATTTCAGACTTCAGGGTGACATTCTGCAATCTAAAATCCTTTACCCACTTGAAATATTGACCCATGACCCCAACCCACTGACCCCTTGACTATTCTTTCCTTGTTCTCATGTTGGAGGTACAGAGCAAAACTAGGAAAAGCAACAAACCGTGCTATAGGAAAATAACTCTACATCAGACATTTGAGTAAGCATTCTATGTGAAGTATCTCATAATTTCTGTAAAGATCCTTTATTCATTCAACAGTCAACAAATATTTCTTCAGTACATATTTTGTCCTCAAGACAAGGGATACTTTGCAAAGCCTTAAAATATAATAGTGGAAAAGGGAGCATATATTTTCCATCTAGTAGGTCTTGCACTCTGGCTAGGGAGATAACCCTTTTATAAAGTTTATATGAATAAATAATTGTGGACTTTGATAGAGTCAGAAATGAAAAAGGGCAGAGCATTAGGAGAAATTTAAACTTGATTAGAGACTTAGAGAAGGCCTATCTAAGGAAGTAATATTCAAGATGATACCACCAGGATGAGTAAGAGTTCTCCAGGCAAAGGCACTGGGAATGGATATTCCTGGCTGGGAAAACTGTTTCTACTACTCTATGCCAAAGTGATAAGAAAACTTTGTTTTCCTGAGGAAATGAAAAAAAAAAAAAAAAAAAAAAAAAAAAAAAAAACCCTCTGTAGGTAGGGCATAAGAAAATATCTGAGAACATGATGAGAGGTCACTGGTGCTTTGGATTTTATTCAAAATACAATGGGAACCTATGAAGGCATTTAAACAGGGATGGCATGGGTCAATTTTCTTTTAAAAATATCTGTCTGGCTGTTGTGGTTTAGGGAATGGATTATAAGAGAGTTGAACAGAGAGACTTGTGGGAATTCCAGTGTAGCTGTACAGTTGAAAAGTACCACCCTTATGATTCAGCAATGGATGTGGTGAGAGATGAATGGATTCTAAACATATTTTGAAAGTAGAATACACTATACGATCTTTGGCCAGAAGAATTCAAGCTTGGAAAATCACTTATTCTGTTTTCCTTTTCCTGTTCTTGAGTGCTCAATACCAGCCTCTCATAAGCAAAAGTATTGCCTGAGCTAGACAAAGTCTGTAGTAGCACCTACTGTCTTTTCCTCTTCTTCCCCTCCCCTCCTCCATTGAAGGCACTGCCATGGTCCCAGAGAGCTTGTTTGGACAGAAGCGACTGGCTGTGTATATAGTAACGGTGATCTTTTTGGGATCACAGTGAATTGGGCTGGGTTCCAATTAAGGCTTCTGTTATAATAGAGTAGAAAGAATTCATTTGATCTATGGATACTATCTAAGTAGAAAGGATGCCCATCTCCACTCCAGGCTCAGACACTTGAGCAAGGCCCACCTTTTCCCATTCATTAGAAGTATACTCGTTTCTTCCTGGTTTATCTGTTCCACAGTTGTAAACAACAGAAATATGGACTTCCTTCCTGTTAACTGTTTTAATCCTAAAGTTCATGTTTCTAAACATTATGTAAAATCTATCATGTCAGTGACATAAAAACAAAATAACCTACTTTTCAGCACTTATTACTTCCCAGTATTATAATTTTATACATCTAATGAGTCTATTTATCATTGGCAGGTTTCCTCGACTAGATTATAACCTTCGTGAGGGCATAAGACAGACATTCTTCCATATTTGTTAAAGGATTAATCTACTAAATGAAGTGGTCTAAGATGACCAAGACAGAATGAGAATGAAAAAAAAGGCAATGGGCATGAGAAGAGGGATAAAGCTAGCACATTACATGTTTTCCTTCTTCATTTTTGTCTCTCAGTCATGATAGAATATAATTCTTAACTTTTAACGATTAAAATTTCTAGCCTCAATATATTTCAAGATGGTACTTCCGGGTTTTTTAGCGGCCATGGCATTCTTACTTCAGACTGTCCAAGAGGGCAGCCCTTTGCACTTCACTTTTTTTTTTTTTTTTTTTTTTTTTTAAGATGAGAAATTTGACACAGAGAAGTTAGGTGGTAGGATGAAGTTCACGCACTTAGTTTTGATGGAATTGGAACTGAAATTCAAGCCTCTTAGATCACCATCTATTGGCCCTTCTAAACTGTGAATTCTATCAAGGTAGGGATGCTGTCTTTTCCATCAATGAGTGGTAACTGTACTTTCCAGGGGGAAAAAAAATCAAGTCAATAATGCTCAGTCTTCATTAGGCAGATAACTGCTGTTGTCTCATGATTCATAAGACCCCGTGTTTTAGAGAGATTAATAAATTTGTCCATAAAAAGTAAAGGGCAGAGTGAGAATTTGAGCCCAAATCTCTCTGAATCTAGACCTTAAGCTCTTAACCATTCTATTAAATTTAAAAGTAGGACCTTTTGCTACTTAGCAGCACTTTATTCCTTCTAAGTCAAAATCAAGTCTGTCAAAATGGAATTTTCAATTTTTCTTAAGAACTGACTAAACTTTACCTCTGTCCTTTAACTGATGAGTTCATGTACAAATTTTCAAGGATATTGAAAACATTTCATGTGAACTTTTTGTTCCCTTCCTCTTTAACTTACCTCTACCCATCCTCAGTACCTTATCTGTCTTTTCAGGGGAAGGTTTATGCCAATTCCTTTATACTAGTAATTATCTTACTTGCTAATTTCATTTTCCAATCTTTGAATTATGCTTTTATCCCTGGTATCCCCCCTCTTCCTACCTGGCTCCTCCATTTCTCCTTAAAAACATAGTCCAAATGCTTTGCTAGTCTTTGAACTAACAGCATTGTTGATGGTTCAGTTGATGCCTTCTGTCACAAACTGTTTACTCATCTCCATTTCCTGTTAGAATGGTTTTACATCCATGTCTTCATATTAAAATTATTCTAAACTGCATTGTCTTCCCAAGTAACCCATAGCCTTCAGGACTATTCTTTCTTTAAACTCTCACTGTATTATAATATCCTGCAAATATCCTGAACATGGTATTTATGTTATGACTAAAATCTAGCATTTTAAGCTTTATCTCCCTCTTCCACTGTGTGTATGTATATGTGTATGTGTATAATGATAAAATCAAATGCTATGTTTGTGTTTCCTCATGCTGTTACTTCCTTCTAAAATGATTGAATTTCTAATAATCAATAATTCAACATATTTAAAGGCTAATTCTAAGTACTCAATTGACTATGACTCTTGATTAATTTTATATTTTATCAGAAATTATATTTGTATTGGACTTTTGAAAACTTGAAATATATAGCTTTCGATTGTATTCATTTACAATATGTATTATCTTATCACTATACATGAAAAGCCCCTTGAGGATAAGGATTACACATAATTAATTCAGTAAAATGAATTTTCAGATTTTAGAAAAGAATGCAAAAAAATATTTATGAAATTTCAGAGCAACCTGCAAAACTCATACTGGTTTACCTCGCTTATCAGTGTGATAAATCATCATATGTACTTGATAACCATTATATTCAGGCATATCTATAAGCCACAATGGAGCACAGAGAAAACTTTGTAATGTTTTATTTATTTTGAATTCAAGACAGGAATATATCTATGGTAATATGAAGAGCATTGCCATTTTTATGCAGATGTACTGAAATGTCAGCAATGGTCCAAGTTCCTCCTAGTGATTTGGATATTTCATAAATAAGGTAATAACATCTCCAGTAAACAATAAGATAAACTTCTTAAGAGCTTACTGAACTCCACCATTATCAACTCCAGTCTTGGACACAGACTAATTTTCTCATCTTAAGAGTGAGATAGTTAGGAAGGGACTGTCTCATGAATACTTGGGTTCCAGTTTATTATAAAATATTCCTGACTTTGCATGGTCTTGACAAAGTGTACAGTTTGAAATCCTCAATGGCAGGAGGTAACAGTTATATCAATTTGAATCATCAGTTGGTCATAATGTACTTAAACTGTCTTGGGGACATTATCAAAAATGTAGTTTTACTCTCTCCTGGATGATTTGAACCAGCATTCAAAAGTGCTGTTATCTTGCAGGCTAAAATAGCCCTTCTTAGGTCTCAGCTTTCCTCTTCAGTTTCTATCTAGAAATAAAGCTCCATGTCTCATTGCTAGATAAACTATAAGATAGCTTACTATCTTCAAAGCAATATTATCTCAGTCACATATAATTTTCTCAAGTTCTTATTTTAATAAAATCTAATAAGATTTAATAATATCTAGATAATATCTAAAAAGATTTAATAAGATTTAATATCTCTTGTCAATTATCAATGAATCTAACAGAAAAATATCTAAATACATACATTATATATTTAAGAAAATTCACACTGAAATATTCATTAAGTATGCACATACCCAAATTCTTTGGGTGCTTTACCACAGTCCCTAGCAACAGAATCAAGTAAGATAGATCCAGTGTAGTGTGCTACATTTATATATATGCCCTATTTACTGTGCATACATTAATTCAAATATTTTACTTAAATATGACTCAAAAAATGGAAATACTTTTATATTTAATTTTTTAATAGCCTGCTCCAAGTTGGAAAGTCTATGCAACCACAAGTGATTATAAGCTGCATGTATAAAGACCCATATTAAACCAAATATCCTCTAATTGCTATATTAAACCTTAAGACTAATTAACAGTATATGCATTTCAAAGATTATATGCATCAGAAAAACTTCTAGTTAGAAAATAAAATATAAAATTGACTTAAGACCCTTTATCCTTGAATCCTAATTGTCAATTATTATATTCAATATAATGAATTAAATATTTATTTTTAGAGTTAATAAAGTTAAATGTCAGTGAAATGTGACTACAACAGAGAATATTTCTATCTTCTTTGAGATATGTTTCATTTAGTAATTACAGCAAATAAGCTGACTGAAATACCTTTTCTAGACCTTCTTCCTTGAGACTGATCACATCCAAATCAAAATCTGTTCGTAAGCCATTGGTTTTGTTGAAAGTTATTCTGCCTGTGAGGCCTTCCCAATGTGCCTATGGGAATAGAAAAAAAAATGATAATAAATAAGTGACAAAAGACGGAATAAATATTTTTTCATAAAAGTAGGAACCTTATATTCATTATTTTTCATAGTTGACATTGCTAGAGATTTTTAAAATATTTTAATTTTCCTCTGAAATTTGAAAAATGTTTTTCTACATAAATTATCTTAGTTTCAGTAGAAAATGTATTATAAATTTTTCATTTTATAAAATGCATTTTCCAGTTATAATTTTCTGTCTATGAGAGACTGTATTATTATGTTGTAAGTAGTATACCTCTTTTAGTAAAGTAAGAAGAATTTAGTTACTTTTTATGGTGTATGAGACATTAAAGATCTCACTGGCAAATACAGATAGAACTACTGTTATAAAATCCCACTACCAAATTCATGATAATATGAAAAGAAACTTATTACAATAAGAGAAGCCAAATCCAGGAAAAGCTATGTTATACTAACTCAATTATATACATTCCCCATAGAATAATTAACTTACTTCTTTACTTTCCCCTAAGTAAGAGCAGGGGAAATGTATTATAATTACTTCATATCAAGATATATGCCATGTAGAAGGAGATGGGAATATAATAATCTAGCTATATAATATGTTCAACCCTAAAATGTGAGTAAATACCTGGACGTTTTTAATGTAAAAATTTTCCCATTCTGTTGATTACAGAACCACAATTAGATGTTTTCCATTGTTTGTAATTTGGAAATAGCTTAGGAAAAAGTAGTTAAATACAGAAATTTTAAATTATAAAATGTATACTCACAACTAAAATGTTTAAAATAATATAAACAAGACCCCAAAGAAGTAAATATCAGTAGATTAAGAGTAATATTTCAATAAGGATTTGAAATTAATATTACTGAATTTCTTAGGCTCCATATGATATTTGGATATTTATGCGCAGGATTCTCAAATAGTTTTCAGCTAACAAGTTACAAATGAAATAGAAAAATTATAATATATATTCATAAACATACTGCAACATGTCTTTGCTATAGTTAAACATGCGTTCACTGGTTTACAATAAGGAAGAAAAAAATATTTCTTGCCTAACGTCTTCCAAAGAAAAAATTTCAAGTGACTAACAAAAATGGATAATAGTATAAAAGTAAACAAAAAGATCAAGAAGTACAGGAATAGAAGTGTAAAACAGTAGAACAAATCTGGGGTAGAGAGAGCATGAAGAAATGTATACCAGGTAAAATTGCACAAATAATTTTATCACAAATTCACTTCTGAACTGCCTAGCAACCAAAACAAAGAAGAAAATATGATAAAAACACAATATACAGGGTCTATAATTTAAGACATACCAGCTGCTCAGGAGAAAGCTTTTCCTGGCACTGAGACCTGAGAGAAATTTCTCCTGTTGGTCCTCATAAGGGGGACACTGTGTGATTTAGTGGACAAGATTCTCAATTACACCCTACAATAAATACAATGGGGAATGTCATACAACTGCTTCTTTTTGGGCTGCTTGACACATGTCATGGTTTCAATAATCTAGTGCTGAGTTCAGAAAAATCAATTCTTCATCTCACCAGACCTGTGGACTATATCTGCAGTTCACTAAGGCTCAGTTTTAAACCAGAAGTAAATGTTAGAATATGGGCAACTAATAAACTGCATATTCTTCAGAAACTATTATAAATTCATCTACCTGAGAGTTTGATAAGAATTAGACAAAGAAAATTCATGGATATTCAGAGATACTTAATTATGATCCTATTTGCACTTTTATTTTCATGATGAATAATTTATTACAAGATGAACTGATGATTTATTTTAAGCCATTAATAAAAAATCTCATATGATAATAATACCTGTGATATTTCATTGCAAAGTTTAAGGCTCAGTTAAACTTTCATATATGAAAAGTATTCTAAGCTAACAAAGGACTTTCTCTTATGACAGGAAAAAAAATATATATGTATATGTATTTGTATATATATGCATGTATATTTGTAGGTATATATGATCTTCAAAATGTTTCTTTTTCTCACTATGAATATGCTTGATCTGTAACAAACATAATCAGAAATGATATGTGGTCATAAGAATGGTTGCATTATATAATATGGAGTAAATTTTGCAGTTTGATTAATTCCTATATTCTATTTTTGTTAACTGTTAATATAATTTAAATAACTAGACATATTTAGGAACAATTAATCTAAATAACTATACTTGAAGCCTCACAAATTAGGTATAATTTTACGGTAGTGCAAATGACATTTATATTAAAAATGCATTTTATATTTTGTTGCCTAAAATGTAAGTATTCTTTTATTAATCTATATCTCTACATAAAGGAAAAGTAATAAATATAAAGATTCAGAAAGGTACAGGTTAACCCTCATAGATACTTTGACAGATATTTTGTTTCTAATGGGATTCCCCCCACCTTTCATTTGGTATTATTTAGTAAAAATGTTAATTTTGCTTATTTGGAGTAAGAGAAAAAATTTAAATTAAACATAAAGTAAAAGGTCACTTGCTAGAAAAACCACAATAATCTCACTTCATTCAGCTTGACAACAAAAGAGACAAGGCAGATGTTCTTCTCCTGACATACCTCTTTAATTAGACTCATAAAGCGGGTCCCGAAGCGCCAGGGTTTATGTCGATTACACTGCAAGGAACTGACTGTCATCTGGGGAAACTGTTGGACGGCCACAGACACCACATGCACAGCATCATACATTAGAGCAGCATCAGTCTGAAAAGCAAGGGAAAGGGAAATGTATAGTCAATATAACTTGTAGAACCTGTGGTAGATGGTTTGCAAGAAGGGAGAGGGAAGAGGTAAGGGAAATATACATCCCGTTTTTCTTTGTATAAAGAAGAAAACATTATCTCTAACATGCTCTCGTTCTCTTAAACAAGTCATTATGATCAAATTACTACATCAGCTCCATAAGAAAACTTGACCTACCCTCCTTTTCCTGAAATAACCCAATTACATATAGTCTTAGTATTGCCATTGAAGTAGGAAATGTATGAAGACAGGCTTTATTTCCTTTTAGTGACTCTCTCTGCTTCTTACTCTGTCTCACTATATATACACACACACACACACAGAAACACAATGAGTACATTGCTAACATTTTTAATGGTCACATAAATTACATATTGTATTTAAAAGTAAGTAAACAGTTTCCCTTTATAAGAAGAAACAAAGATTTTAAGGGAGATTTACTTAAAACCTTAAATTTTTTCATTGTTTTAATCTTTTAGCTTTAAAAAGATATAAACCCTGATCTTTTTCTTCAACTCAAATTTCCAAAAGTTTCAATCTCAGAAACGATGGTAGTTTTGAATCTCAATAGCTGTATTACTCGCTTTTCAAGAAGCTAAGCTTAATCTCTTGTACTGTTTCCTTTCCCCAAGATTTCCATATGAATAAAAGTTCATTTGGCTTCTCAAGTAAAACGAATATGAATTCTACTGTGTTTGCACCTGCTCAAATGACCAACCACTTTGGAGGCTGACGATACAAAAATAAAATGTTCATAAGTCATAACAAAACAGAGGCTCAGTGATTGTCAAGTGCTGTGTTAAATGGACCCTCACATTGTGTTTGACAGATCGATGCCAGGCTTACTACCTAGAGAAGACAGCCACACTGATAGTACTCCTAGCAATGAACTTTGGCCATCTGCTTGGCATGCTTTAGAATAAAAGCATATATTTCCTCTTCTCATTCACACAATTAGTGAGCTGTGAAATGAATTCCAAAATGAATAGGAACCCTGTAGATTACAGCATTTGCCACAATACAAAATGAGTATACACAGTAGCTTTCAAACAAATGGATCCTAAGGAGCTATATCACATAAAATGGAAGATGGCTAAAGAGCACAATGCAATAAGAGAACATAATAATATTATTTTATCGTTCATAAATTTCTGGGGAAAATAACTCAGATTCCTAACCTTCATTTTATAAATTTTACTGACTATTTTCACATACCCTGAAGGATGCGTAGTGAAAACTAGTAGTGGAGTTCATAAAGGCATATATCCTGAGCCTGAAGATTTGACTGATATTTGTCTTTGACCCGAGATAACATTCAGAGGACATATTACATATATTACACGGGTGGTCACAAAAATTATCACCAGAATTGGGAAGATACAGTCTGAGTGTTTAAAATATATCACTGTCAACAGAAAGGGTAATTTTGCAGCATAAAACATGAGAGCCTTAAAAATATTTATGTTTATTTTAACCCAGTAATTCCTCTTTCTGGAATTAGCATTAAGAAAATCAGAGATAAGAACAAAGGCAACATATCCATTGGGTTTTTTTAGAAAAAAAAAAAAAAGAATGGAAATCTACTGAATGACCAAAATAGGGAAATTTCTAAATAAATTCACAATGTTTTCTTATATAAGCACTAAAAAATCAGTTTTGAAAAATACTTAACTGGACAGAAATTAAATACATCTTAAATGGTGTTGTGTTAAATTAGATTTAGATTATGCAGAACTGTATTTCCAGCATAAACCATTATATATATCAATGTATAAATAATGGTTTTATATATAATATACATAATGGTTTTATATATAATACATAATGGTTTTATATATAAATAATGGTTTCATATATTATATATAATATATAAGTATATAATATACTATATTATATATAGTATGTAATATATAATATATAATATAATATATAAAACCATTATAATATATAAACATTATTTTATACATAATATATAAACTATTATATAATGTATACATTAAAAAGCATATATATAATGGTTTATGCTGGAAATACAGTATATATATTTACTTTATAAATATTATATACATTTATAAATATATTTTTATAGAGTAATATAAAGTATTATTTTATAAAGCAATATACATATTTATAGATTGCATATCTAAAATACACATATATATACACTTATATATGAGAGTAATTAATATATTTACTTTATTCTCTGAATAATAGTATAATAAAAAACCTATTGTTCACATTTTATAAATAACAAAACCAAGGTTGGGAGAAGTGAAGAACTAATTAAAATCACACAGCTAACAAGTGGAGAAGCCGACCCTCTCTGTTCAGGAATGCTTTTTAGCCACCACTACATACTATATAAACAACAGGAAAACACAATAAATTAATAATATTTAACTCTTGTGAAATAATCATGAGTAAAATTTTTATTTCGTATTTATTTTCCACAGTTTTTAAGATTAATGTGTAATGTATGAGGAAGATTACAAATACCATAGCTGTTATTGCCAAGATATATTTTTAATCTATTTATGCAAAAAATAACTAAAAGAATAAAATATATAATATTTCTAATTCCAAGTTTTCATGAAGATAGCTTTTCATGACTTACTGACATATGGATGATCTTACAGGACATACATAAAAATCCTAGAGTAGTAACCTTATTTAATAGGACAATGCTAGAAAACAATTCTGCCTAATTAAAAATTGAAAAATCTTTTCTGATGTAGAGTTTCAGTTATTTTAAATTGCATTTAAAATATTATAAATTTCAAAGAGTTTTATTATCAAAAATAAAAACTCTTTGAAATCTGTTATTTTAAAAGCAATTATAAAAATTAGACATTATTATTAAACTACAAGATAAATATAGCTGGGCACAGTGGCACACACCTGTAGCCCAGCTACTTGGAAGGGTAAGGTAGGAGGATCACTTGAGCCCTGAAGTTTGAGCCCAGTCTGGGCAAAATGGTAAGATGACTGTCTGTAACAATAAAATAGAAATCCTTGAGAAAAAAGGTACAAGTACTTTTAAAGTTGCTGATCAAACTACTGGATTTCCCAGTTTAAAATATCTTTACTTATAAATCAATAAACAGAACTTCTGAAATACTTTCTATTATATGTTCTTCAGTTTGGAGTACTTTTTTGTTTTAATTTTAGACTAATTGTTTTTGTGATAGCATGTAGTTTTTTTTCTGTTTATATTTAATATCTTGTCAGATTAAACTATTGTCTTCTTTGTAAAATTGTGTATCTATAAATTCTTCCTTCTTTGAAAAATTGTGAGAAAATTCTAGTGCTTCAAAAATATGGTTTCTCTTATTCTCACAAGAATGCTCACAAAAATGTGGCTTCTCTTATTCTCACAAATATGTGAAAATTTGTCTTCTATTAATAATATTAATAGCCAACATTCATTCAATATCTATATGTGAGGCACTCTCCTTAAATTAATTCCTTTAATTTCCATAACCATTATTCAGGTGCAATTCCATCAAGTTTGTGTCAAATAGGAAAGCAAGGCAGTCAGCAGTTAAGCAACTCAAAAAACAAACCATAGCATATACAAGTAGAGCTGGATTTAGTCCATATAATCTGTCCAAAATTTATATCCTTTTCTCTGGGTTTCTCACTCAGCACTCTACAGTTAATAAGCAAAGTAGTGAAGGTGGTTTTGTAGTTACAAAATGTAACAAATGTCAACTAGCACTTGAATGCACAAATCTCTATATAATTTGTTCATAAATATTTACATAATGAAAAGGCACTGCAAAATAAGAAAAGGTAGAGATCATAGAAAATTGGTAAATATATATTTGTAAAAAAGAAATACATTACTATACCTGGGGCATGGAGATTGCCCTGTCCGACTCACCACAGCCTATTCCCATACAACCATCAGGGGACGCTATGGGCAGGCCCACACCCCTGGCACTATCCACAAAGTACCCAAGCATGCCATCCAGGGACCTGAGAACAGCCCTGCCTCGTTCACCACTGTTGGTGTCTGTGCACTCCTCCTGGGGACTGGACCATCCAGTCTGTTGCAGGCACTGCTAACACCAGGATTTGATGCCTGGGAGCCCACGGGTGTCCCACCATCACTACTACTATTTCTCATGCCATGCACACTGCTTAGGGGCCCAGGAATTCACCACACACATGCCCACTGCTGCCACTAATGAAACCAAGCAAGCTTCCTGGAGGCCCAAAAATTGTCCCTCCTGGACCCAGTAACACCAGTGCCCTTGTATGCCACACAGGAGCCTAAAGACAGGCACACTTAGCCCACCAATAACACCACTGGGCCTGAGGACTGAACTACCTGGCACGCCTATACCCAGTAAAATCTCAACCCAGGCCGGGCGCGGTGGCTCAAGCCTGTAATCCCAGCACTTTGGGAGGCCGAGACGGGCGGATCACGGGGTCAGGAGATCGAGACCATCCTGGCTAACACGGTGAAACCCCGTCTCTACTAAAAAAATACAAAAAACTAGCCAGGCGATGTGGTGGGCGCCTGTAGTCCCAGCTACTTGGGAGGCTGAGGCAGGAGAATGGCATAAACCCAGGAGGCAGAGCTTGCAGTGAGCTGAGATCCGGCCACTGCACTCCAGCCTGGGCGGCAGAGCGAGACTCCGTCTCAAAAAAAAAAAAAAAAAAAAAAAACAAACAAACAAAACAAACAAACAAAAAAAAACTCAACCCAGTCTCCACTAACAATCACAGTCTAAGAAACTGAGGAAATCATAGACACCACTGATGCTGTAAAAATCATATGAAAACTACGCTACTGCTAACCCCAGAATCAAAGCTAAAGTACCCCCTCAACCAATACCACAGATAAATCCATAGGAAAAATTTTACCTTATGAAAACCCATCCAAAATAATTGAAAAAAGCTGGCCAAGTGGCTTACACCTGTAATCCCAACACTTTGGGAGGCCGAGGTGGGCGGATCACCTGAAGTCAGGTGTTTGAGGCCGGCCTAACCAACATGACGAAACCAGGTCTCTACTAAAAATACAAAAGTTAGCGGGACATGGTAGCTGTGGGCCTGTAATTCCAGCTACTTGTGAGGCTAAGGCAGGAGAATGGCTTGAACCTGGGAGGCGGAAATTGCAGTCAGCCAAGATGGCGCCACTGCAATCCAGACTGGTTGACAAAGTGAGACTCTGTCTCAAAAAAAAAAAAAAAAAAAAAAAAAATTGAAACAAGCAACTATTATACAAGATGACAAGATGTGTATATATCAACATAAGGACAAAAAAAGGACACAAGAAATAAACAATCAAGGAAGTGCAACACCTCTAAAGGAGCACAATAATTCTCCAGCAAAAGATTCAGTGAAAAACAGATCTATGAAATGCCCTAAAAACGACTGAAAATAATTATACCAAAGAAGCTCAATGAGACACAGAGAACACAGGAAAACAATATAAAGAAATGAAAAAAAAAAAAAAAAATCAGGATATGAGTGAAAATTTCAATAAAGAGATAGACATTATATAAAAGAACCAAATTCTGGAACCACTACGGAAAACCACTAAACCACAATGATAAACAATAAGAGAGAAAGAAGGGAAAAAAGGATAAACAAAACAATAAAAAAAATAATGATGGGAATAAGTCCTCACATATTAATAATAACCTTTAATATATAAACATAATAAGGTGTCCATTTGAAAGATATGACTAGCTGAATGGATTTTTTTTTAATGATACAACTATATACTGCCTACAAGAAATTCATCTCACTTATAAAGACACATATAGACAGAAAGTAAAGGAATGAAAAAAAGGTATTCTATGCAAATGAAAGCCAAAAGTGAGCTGGAATAACTATACTAATATCAAATAAAACAGACTTTAAGTCAAAAAAACAGTACAAAGAGACAAACCAGGTCATTATATAATGACAAAGGGATCAATTCAGCAAGAGGACAACATTTCTCAATATTTATGCACCTATCAGTAGGGCACCTAGATATATAAAACAAATTTTATTTGATCTAAAGAGAGACAGAGTTTTTAAAAGTTTGTTTCAACAAACTTTTAAAAGTAGAAATCATATCAAATGTCTTATCAGACCACAATAAACAATAAAACAGAAATTAGTAACAAGAAGAATTCTTGAAACTACAAATATATTGATACTAAACAGCATACTCTGAAAGACCATTAGGTCATGGAGTAAATTAAGCAGAAAATCTAAAAATTTCTTGAAACAAATAAAAATGGAAACACAACACACCAAAACATATGGGATACAGCAAAAGCAGTATTAAGAGGGAAGTTTATAGCAATATGTGTGTATATCAAGAAAATATAAAGATTTAAAATAACTTAGTGATGCACCTCAAGGAACTAGAAAAGAAAGCACAAATCAAACCTAGTATTAGTAGAAGAAAAAAGTAATAAAGATCAGAACTGAACTAAATGAAATAGAGACTTAAAACATAATCCCAAGGATTATTGAAATGAAAAATCTTTTTTAAAAAATTGACAAACTTCTAGTTAAACTAACCAAGAAAAAAAGATAAAAGACCCAAATAAACAAAATCAGAACTTAAAAAATGACATTACAATAGGTAACACTGAAATACAAAAAAAATCCTAAAAGCCTATTATGAAAAACTATATACTAACAAACTCAAAAATTTATAGGAAATGGATAAATTTTTAGACACACACAACCTACCAACACTGAATTAGAAAGAAGTAGAACACCTGAACAGGCTAATAAGAGAAACAAAATTAAATCAATAATAAAATGGCTTTCATCAAAGAAAAGCCCAGTACCAGATGACTTCACTGCCATATTCTCCCTAGCTTTTAAAGAAGAATTAACACCAACTCTACTCAAACTACCTGTTAAAAAACAAGAGGAGATAATTCTTCCTAACTCATTTTATGAGGCCAGTATTATGATACCAAAACCAGACAAGGACAAAACAGCAACAACAATGGGTGAACATCTATGTTTTGTATCTATGTTCACAGCCAAATATCCCTGGTGAACATAGATGCAAAAATCCTCAACAAAATACTAGCAAGCTAATTCTACAGTACATCCAAAAGGTACTACAACATGATCAAGTGGAATTTATTCCAGGAGCTCAAGGATGGTTCAACAATAAATGTAATAAAACAGTAAATGTAATACATCACACCAATAGAATAAAGGGTAAAAATCATGTGATCTCAATAGACACAGAAAAGTATTTGATAAAATTCAACATTCCTTCATAATAGAAACTCAACAAACTAAGCATAAAAGGAACACGCTTCAGTATAATACAGGCCATATATGACACACCTACAAATAACATAATGTATGAGAAAAAGCTGAAATCCTTTCTTATAAAAACTGGAACCAGACAATGATGCCCACTTTTACAACACCTATTCACCTATAGTACTGAAAGTCCTACTCAGAGCAATCAGACAAGAGAAAGAAAGAACATTGAAACTGGGACAAAAAAAGGAAATCAAATTGTCCCTTTTTGCAGGTGACATGATCTAATATTTTTTAAAAACCTAAAGACTCCACCAAAAACTCTATCTGGCATATTCAGTAAAGTTGTAGAACACAAAATCAACATGCAAAAATCAGCCATTTTTTAATACACAAATAACTAACCAGCCAAAAAATCAAGAAGGTAATCTCATTTACAGCACCAACAAAAAGTAAAAGACCTTAGGAATAAATTTTACTAAGAAGATGGGGAACTCTACAATGAAACCTACAAAAAACTGATTAAAGAAATTGAAGATGACACAGGCAGATGAAAAGACCATGCTCATGTATTGGAAGGATTAACGTCGTAAAAATGGCCATGCTACCCAAAGCAATCTACAGATTCAATACAATTCCCACCAATATATCATGACAGTCTTCACAGAAATAGAAAAAAAAAAAAAACTTCTAAAATTCATATGGAACCAAAACAGCCTGAATAACCAAAGCAATCCTGAGAAAAAAGAAAAAAAGCTGAAAGCATCACAATACCTGACCTTAAAATGTGTTACAAGGCTATAATAACTAAAACAGCATGGTATTGGTATAAAAACAAACACATAGACCAATGAAACAAAATAGGCAATCCGCAAATAAATCCACATATTTATAGCCTACTGATTTTTGACAAAGGAGCCAAGAATACACATTGGAAACAGAATAAGTTCTTCAATAAATGGTACTGAAAAAAACTGGATATCCATACTCAAAAGAATGAAACTAGACTCCTATGTCTCATCATATACAAAAAAAAAAATGCAAAATGAATTAAAGTCTTAAACGTAAGTTCTGAAAGTATAAAACTACTAGAAGGAAACACAGACTAATACTCTAGAAAATTGGTCTAGGCAAATACTTTATAGCTAAGAACCCAAAAGTACAGGCAATTAAACAAAAAACAGACATACGGGACACAAAAAGCCATATGGGACATGAAAAGATTCCTCACAGCAAAGGAAACAACCAACACAGTGAAGAGATGACCTGTTGAATGGTAGAAAATACTTGCAAGCTATTTGTCTCACATGGGACCAATATTTGTAATATAGAAGGAGCTCAAACAACTTAAGTGTTAAAAAAAAAAAAAAAAAAAACCATTAAAAAGTGGGCAGAGGATGTGAATAAACATTTCTCTAAAAAGACATAAAAATACACAACAGGTATATAAAAAACACTCATTATCACTAATCATCAGGGAAATGCAAGTCAAAACCACAATGAAATATCATCTAATCCGAGTTAGAATCGTTCTTAAACAAAAAGACAATAACAAATGCAAACCAAAAATGTGGAGAAAAAGGAACTCTTATACACTGCTGCTGAGTGTATAGTCCATTTTCACACTGCTATAAAGATACTGCCTGAGACTGGGTAATTTATAAACAAAAGAGATTTTATTGAATCCGTTCTCCATGGCTACAGAGGCCTCAGGAAACTTACAATCATGGCAGAAGGCAAAGGGGAAGCAAGATATGTCTGATATGGTGGCAGGAGAGAGAGATACCAGGGAAAACTGCCACATACAAAACCATCCGATCTCATGAGAATTCCCTCACTATCATAAGAGCACCATGATCCAATCACCTCCCACTAGGTCTCTCCCTTGAAACATGGTGATTACAATTTGAGATGAGATTTGGGTAGGAACACAGAGCCAAACAATTTCATTCCAATCCTGGCCCTCACAAATCTCATGTACTTTTCAGTTTTCAAAACCAATCATGCCTTCCCCACAGTCCCCCAAAGCCTTAATGCATTCCAGCATTAACCTAAAAGCCTAAGTCCAAAGCCTCACCTGAGACAAGGCAAGTCCCTTTCGCCTATAAGCCTGTAAAATCATAAGCATGTTAGTTAGTTCCAAGATACAATGAGGGTATAGGCATTGGGTGAATGTTCCCAGCAACAGCCTGAGCTGTACCTTGGCTGCTTTTAGCCACTGCTGGAGCTGCAACTGGAGTAGCTGGGACATAGGGCACCAAGTCCCAAAGCTGCATAGAGTAGCAGGGCCCTGGCCTGACCAATGAAACCACATTATGGTGACTGGTGAACAGATTTTTCTAAAAATATTAGCACTCTTGTAGGCAACACTAAATTGATAGTACACCCCCAAATACATATCTCTACAAATCAAAGGTTATCAAGCTTAAACATTATTTGTCTCAAGAAACATTGAGGTAAAACAAAGTATTTAAATCATCAAGTATGGACAGGAATGGTCAAGTCAGGAACCCACATTTCCAGTCGTTGTCCTGGAGGGAGCCACCACACTCCTTTCAGAGGTTCATAATGTCACTGATTGTAACCAAATTGTTAGTGAAATCTGATCACTATAAGGATAAGAAAGAAGTACCTATAAATGACTGTATAAAATATAAGTATGGAATTACATATAGGCCCAACAGTGCCTAGAAAAGGATAATTGAAAAAATAACATACTAAGTAAATAGAAAAAAACAAAAGAAACAAATACAAATTAGATTACAAAAAGAAATTATAGAATCAATGTAATTCTAACAAATCCTGAACTGAGCAGGATGCAAAGATTAGTTCAGAGGACAAAGTAAGTTTTTAAAGTGGCAATTTTAGGCTCACACCTGTAATCCCAGCACTTTGGGAGGCCAAGGCGGGCAGATCAAGAGGTCAGGAGATCGAGGTCATCCTGGCTAACACAGTGAAACTCGTCTCTACTTAAAAAAAAAAAAAAAAAAATACAAAAAATTAGCCGGGCGTGGTGGCGGCGCCTGTAGTCTCAGCTATTCGGGAGGCTGAGGCAGGAGAATGGCGTGAACCCGGGAGGCGGAGCTTGCAGTGAGCTGAGATCGCACCACTGCACTCCAGCCTGGGTGACAGAGTGAGACTCAGTCCCAGATAAAAAAAAAAAAAAAAAAAAAAATGACAATTTTCGTCTATATTTCATGAGTGTATTCTTTTAGCTCCTAGCAATATTACACTTTTTAAAACCCTCTTCAACATTCTAGTTTGCTTCTATCCAGTTGCTGTTCGGGAAATTTTCAAAGGGCAAAGACTCTAGTGTATCTTTCACGCTGGGGCTTAAGAAGCATCTCTTACACCCAAATTTAGAGATTGATTTATCTGCTTTTGCTAAATCTTCATCCTCTCTTATTGACTCTATAATTCTTTGCCTTGACTCTTCTCTTAATGGAAGAAAACAGGAGAAAAGAAGAGAGGGGTGGAACAGAGGAGGAGAGAAGTGGAGGGGAAACACAGGTTAAATTATCTTATCATTTTTATAATATCATTATTACAAAACAATAATTATTTTAATTCAAGTTGTATTAAATACTTACTCTGTGCCACAGAATTGTGCCGATTTCTTTACATGCATTATCTCATTTAATTCTCACAAAGATCATATGTTCTAAATGATATTACTACTAGGATTTTTGAAAGCAGGAAACTGAAGATTAGGAAGGTTAAAGTAATTATTTCAAGGTTTCATGAAAGATTGGCAGAAATAAGATTCAGGCAAATCCTAACCCTTAGAATCACTGTCTAAACAATTATCATCCCTGCCTCCCCTAGGCCATATTCCCACTGAAACTATGATGGGCAAAGGAGGGGAAACTAGTGGGAGAAGATCTCATAGTTTAGGGGGCGTCTTCTGAACACCAGTCTAGTATGGTTCCACAGACCACGGAGAATACATCTCTGAGCTGGGATTCCAATAAAAGTTATTGTAGTCCCTAAGTTAAATCTTGTCTTTTTCTTTATACATTATAGCTACCTCTAAAGAATGCTTCAGGGTTCACCATAACTGTAATTTAGCTAAGTAAACTGAAACTGAATATCAGTATAATTTGGTTATTAAAATACATATGAGACAGATAAACCTGTGGTCATTTACATCCTAAACTACAAAGGCAAGACAAAAGCTAAGCAGGGGTTGGGAATAAATAAATAATGAAGATAAGATAAACTGTTCTATTTTCTCTCTTGCAACTATAATTATATATATATTTTTCTCAAGTATAATTATATATGTGTATATATGTGTACGGATTATATACATTATATATTATACATACACATACACACACATGCACACATATATATGGGCCACACTTAACGGAAAGCTAGAAGAGAATATCTATTCCCTCTGAGGGTGTACTGCAGAAGAAAGATGCCCAAATTACATAGGTCCTGGCCAGACAGCTAAATGCAGCCCTACCTGCTTCACTGCTAGTTCAAACACCTGTCAACTGGAATGCCTTTCAGAGCCTGCCTCAGACTAGATTGGAGCTATTTTTATTTCCAAAATAAGTTAGTTAACCTACAAAAAAATGTTTTTCAGCCAAAAACTTGTTTTGTTTTGCAAACCTTTAAAATTGCACAATATGGTCCTACATATTTTAGTGAAACTGTAGTGATCTTTCCAAATGGCTGGCTTGAAAAGAACATACAGAATGTCTTCAAATATATTTAAATATCCATTAACCTTCTTACTAACTTATTGCTTGGTGTATCTTATACCTAGTCAAATTACTTTTAAGAATGGAATGTGTAACAGAGAAACAGGCAGAAGAGTGACAAATGCTAATTTCTATGGCTGAGCTATTGCCACAGAAATAGGCTTAGTCACCCAGTATTATTCCATCCATCAAGTAACCTCATGACTGATGAGTCTTTAAGTTATTTTAAAAAAACAGTAAAATCTATGTATGTTTACATTTTCCTTACACTCTGGAAAAATTCACTACACATTTTTAAATAATTGAAGAATTTAAGAAATTAGATGTTCTAAAAAGTTTCAAATAATAAAAATTGACATGGTTCAATATTTTGATTTTATATATACAATTAAAATATCTCCAACTACACAGAAATGGATTCTATGAATAGTTAAAATATTTATCTGTACTTAGATTTATTTTACAGAATAATCTGATACTAAGCAGTAATTACCAAGCTACCAATGTCCATGTTTAATGCATATGTTATTTCTCTTTCTGATTCCTCACATTATACATTTCCTTTGTAAAGGTCTAATAGGTGCTTCTAGAGTTACACAAAAATTAAAATATAGATTTTATTTGAAAAAAGCATGAAGAAACTAGAAACAATTTCAAACTATGTACAAATACAGAACAGAACGTTAGTATATCAAATTTCTCAGATATACTAAAAATTTTTCTCAGCAAAAATCCATCAAAAATGTTTATTTTTTTCTTCTGGTGAGAAGTCATTCTTTTGGAATGACTTTTGGGTACCTCCATTCAATTTTGACTGGGAGAACTTAAAACATAGTATTTTCCAGGTTATTATGTCTATTGTGCCAAGCACAGTTATATTTGTGACAATATTTCACTCTTTGCTGTTGTTATTAGCACTCTTGGCCTGAGAGAGAAATGCTTCTAATGTTGAATGCAATAATTTACATCTAAATATAATTACTTTTAAGAGTAATTTAAATATGTGTAGTTTATATGTACATTTTACTCTAATATATCTATTAGAAGTTAAAGAGCGATGCCCCATTTTTCTTGGAAGATGGTCCACTGATTTCATTTTACTCTAGAACTATGCAGAATCCTAGCAAATTAAACATCACTAATTTGTATCTTCTTTCTTCCTTTTACATTCTAGTTTTAATAAAACTGTTCATATTTTTCTTGCCTTTTATTTTTTCTTTTATATCACAAGCATCTTTTGGATAATAACAATGTCTCTTTTTAATACCTCACATAGCATTCCATACATTCCCTTGCCTGTAGTAAGTGTATAGAAGTACTTTTCAATAAATGGATGAGTTCAACAACAAAGTTTATTTAAACAATAAAAGAAAGAGGTATTTAGGAGCTCTGAATAACAATCACACTTTGCCATTTAGCTGGAATGTATTACCTCCCCGAGGTACAGTGAACTAAATCTGTCAGCAGCTCAGACCGGGGAGGAATATGAGTAAAGCCTCTGTCCGGTTTCTAAATGAATTTATAGTAACAGTTCCTTGAACACATTTATCTTTCCATTAAATAAGTGCAGGCAGGTCCCCTTTGAGATCTGAATGCTAGCTGGCAGGTGGCAGATCCATTCTGGAACTCCTACATCTCAGATTTTGCTTATTTCTGAATTCCCATTTGAGTTACAGTGCATAGCAAAAAGAGCTGCATGGTCTAATAAATAGAATAGAAGTTTATGAATTCTGGATCTTTCACTGACTTGACCTTTTAGCTAAAGAAAATAATAAAAAAAATTTAATCCCTATTGCCTTGTTTCCTCATTTTATAATCGAAAATTAAATACGATGATCTAAAGATTTTCTTGCTTGAAAAATCACTTTAAAAATCAGATAGTTCCAGGAAAAAAAAAATGCAAATGTTAGTTCTTTAGTTAGATAATACAGATATTAACAGTGATGGGCAAAGAGGTAAATCCTGACCTCGGGATCTCCCTTGCACAGTCAGCACAAGCCTAAATGGGACAGACAATCGCCCACCCCTCTGAGCAAGAAGGAGGGGGTCACACATGGAGAACAGGCTGGTGCTCACTCATTCAGCTGGCACACTGCACTGAGCACTCTGCCCGGCACAGAGCAGGTGTGCGGTGGCTGCTAGCTGAACTGAGGGACTGATGAAGAAATGCCCTCAGACCCAGTCGGGAGCCAATTGTCAGAGACAATTCTCCCAGTTACACTGCAGCTGCCATTATGCTTTCTCTGTTGCTGGCTCTTTGTATTACTCTGAAACAGAGTTCTTTACCAGCAGCTGCGTGGACTGCACAGACTGCATGAGATAATACATTAAAGCAGTTTGCACAATTCCTGGCACATGGTGCATAGGCAGGTGTTGGACGATGATGGCGATGATCACCAGAAGAGCGGTAATCTCTTCAGATGGAAACTCTCCAGAACAAGGAACCAGTTTAGAAAGTGTAATGTTTCAACCCTTCTGCACCCACTGTCAGCCTAAATGGGAGAACAGGACTCATGCTGTTTAAAACAGCAGATCAGGTTCTAGATGGCAAAGGAGCAAGAAGGAAATTAACATATAATAACCTGATCCCCACACAATGTGGTATGTACATGATGCTACAATTCAGTTGAACTCAGAATTCAAAAAAACAAAAATTGAGTACATATGAATCACTGACAAATTTAGAATTCAAGAATAAAGATAAGTGGTGAAATATTATAATGTCATGTATTTAATATTAAATGAAGGACTGCTATTGCGGAGATATTTCACTCCAACATGTAAACTTGGACAAGTATGACTCTTATTTTTTCTAGTCTTCAGTTTCTTCATCTGTAAAAGGAGAGGATTGAGCCAGGTTGATTTTAAGGTGTCCTGTGGCTAACATTCATATTATAGAAAATCCACATTTTACTCTGATTTTATACTGGTTTTATAATATAACCATAACCCTTATTTGTCTGTCTTCTCTACATAATTACGTATTCTTTACATTCCACATATGTCTGTCTCTCTCCGTAATTCTTTATAAGGCTGTGTGCTTGCTTAATAAACTATTGTATGAACACTTCATACAAATTAATAAATAAGGGTAATCAAAAGTAATTATTCTTAGGCCATTGCCTGTGTTCATGTCCTAGCAAATTACTGCCTGAACCAATAAAACCTGCCAATATTTATATTATAACTTTTTCTTTGTCATTTCACCTTCATCACTGTTAAACTTCTCACGCACATTAAATATCCACCTGACCTCCTCATTCTTTGAAGAAGAAAACTAAAATTCTTTCTTTCCTACCCAAAGACATCCTCTAATATTATAGCATTTTACCTCCTTTTACACAGTGAAAACACGAATCTGCTTCTGATTTATGTTTTGGAATGACCAGAGAGATTTTATTACAAATTAAATGCATAAAAGAAAATTTCAGAAACTGCATGACGAAATACCTTTAAAAATATATGGATTTTTAGTGAACCAAGATTACGCCACTGCACTCCAGCCTGGGTGGCAAAGTAAGACCACATTCTCTCTCTCTCTCTCTCTCTCTCTCTCTCTCTCTATATATATATATATATATATATGCACACACACATATTGTTTCCATATATATACACACATATATAGTTTCTATATATATATATATATGAAGAAATCTGTATCTTCACACTTTGCCATATAGCTAGAATGTATTACCTCCCAGAAGTACAGTGAGCCAAATCTGTCAGTAGTTAAGACCGGGGTGGGGAATGTGAGAACAGCCTCTCTCCTGTTTCTAAATGAATTTATAGTTTATTATAAATAAACTATACAGTAATCTGTGTGTGTGTATGTATGTGTGTGCGTGTGTATATATATATATATAAAGATTTTTGTCTCTACGTGTATATCATTGAGTATCCATGAAGGCTGAAAGGAAGAGACAAAGTGATGAATTAGGAAGAATATTCAAATTCAACAATGCTCTGAAGATCAAGTAAAGTAGACAGCACTGAGTGATAGTGGTTCCTGAGATTCAGATAAGAAATGGTCTCAGCCAGAATTAATGCCATAAATAATTAACAAATCCATTTGTTTAGTGTTCCTGTGAATTTGAATAAATGTCTATGTCTCTCCAAACCAGTGCTCTCTGGCTTAAGCTGAAAGCTACCAAAAAATAGTGACTGCCAATTAGCTTATTTTGAACAACAACCAGTAAATACAGCCTAAAATGTGGTTGACACTAATTTTAACAATAAGAGTTTTCATTGGCCCTTTATGTTTATCTTACACAATTATAGGCTTTCAATCTTTCAAAAACTCTTGTTGTATGCCATTTTCTTTAACAACATTCAGCAAGATAATTTTACAAACAGTATTATTTCCCTGTAAGATTTTAAGACTTCATAAGGAATGATATTCAATACATGAAGTTTTAAAGTTATAAATGTAAAAGCTTCAGAAAATGACTACTTTGCCTTTTTTTCAAAAAAGTATGTACTTACCATACATATTTTCTCTATAACTTTTCCTTCTGATATATATATATGTGTGTGTATATATATATATATATATATATATATATATCTTTTAAACATACCATTCCCCAAGCAGAAAATCCTATTTGTTTTTACATTATCTAAACTCCTTTAAACATTTATACAAAAATTCCAGGATGTTTAGATAATTTTCAAACATCATGTACAGAAACTCTTCACTTTTTAAATATAAATGGTTAAAGGACAGCTGTGAAGCAGGTTAGAAAATGCCAACAGGTTTTCAATTAAAAGTTCCATTTAACTAATGTAATTATTCTTACCTAATTAAATTTTTTTTAACTAAGATCAGTCCATTGAGATATCTCATTCTGTTTTAAAATGTTACACGAAGCTCTTACTAATGTCCATGAACCACATTGTATTGATGAGATTGTTAATGAACTCTCTAGCAACAATGCACTGGCCTTAATAATTTAGAACCTGTTAAATCTTATCTGCTTTTTACTACATTTGGAACCGCTATTGATTTAGAGAAGAGTCAATACCAAGGGGAAGTATTCTTTGCACTTCCAGCTGGTCTCCAGTACATCCAATTATCTTGATATTTGCAGCTCAAATTAGGTTCTTGCTTTGAAAAATTTATATTAATCAATATTGTTTATATTTACTTTTTTGAATATGATGAAGTAAAATAGATTTTTACCACATTAACAGACTGTAATTTTCTTCTAAATTTGGAACCTAGATGTATGCAAACCAAAATACACTAGAAATTTAGGTCCATGAGTTCAAATGTTCTTGTAAGTATTAATTCCAAATGTCAATAAAAACTGATAACCTAAAAATTAAATTATAGCAAAGGCCAACTGTAAGCATGATTTGAAGAAGACTTAACTATGTAGAGAGATATTTCTGAAAAAAATAAAACAATGCATATGCAAACAAAACATATCAATATGTATCCTTTATGACTTTTTATGTTCTTATTGTGTTTAACTTTCTATCTTGTGCTCATTACTCTATAAAAATTGTAGTAGAAACTTGTCATGAAATTTTGAAAAAGTACAATTTTCATAGGAAGAATATGAGATTTAGAATTTTAGATTTTAATTTTTTAGTGGCAATGGGAAGTCATATTATCTTTCTTAACTTAATTTTCCTCATCTTTAAAATAAGTAAAATAGTAACCTACCTCACAGAGTTGTTGTAAGAATAAAGTTAAATTTACAAAAGTATGAATTATAAAGTTTTTTAAATATGTCACAATTATAAAACAAATTAACTGAAAATCTCAAGTATGTTAAAAACTGATAATATCAATTTAGATGGGACAGAGGTTTTTGGCTTTTTTTTTTTAAATAAGGATTGATTTCTACACTCATATTTATAGTGTAACTCAGATCCATAACTTGAAGACCTTCCATCTCTTCACTAATTTTTTTTTTCTTGAGACAAAGTCTTGCTCTGTCACCAGGCTGGAGTGCGATGGCACAATCTCAGCTCACTGCAACCTCCTCCTCCCAGGTTCAAGTGATTCTCCTGCCTGAGCCTCCCGAGTAGCTGAGACTACAGGTGTGCGCCACCATGCCTGGCTAATTTTTTGTATTTTTAGTAGAGACGGGGTTTCACCATGTTGGCCAGGTTGGTCTCCTGACCTCGTGACGCGCCCGCCTCGGCCTTCCAAAGTGCTGGGATTACAGGCATGAGCAACTGCACCCAGCCCTCTTCACTATTTTAATTAATATAAATTTTTCCTATTTTGAAAATATATTGGTTTAACTAATCATTGTTTTATTGCCATGAGGAAATGCCTCTGCTTGCTCATTCTTAGGTCTCTTGAATATCTCTTCCCCATATGAATATATACTTTCTCACTGTATTCTTTCCTTTGTCTGTAAGTGTATTACAGTTTGATTCGGTCATTCAACAATATTTATGTTATTAATGTGTTATTGACAACAAATATAGTTATTTGCTTGGGCAATAAAACTTGGAAATCAAAGATGATTTAGATCTTTGGAGTATTTATAGTAGCTGAGTGGGACAAACAAGTAAACCAAAATTTTAATACAAAGTCATATGCAGGGTAACAGAAGTGTATTTAATTTCATCTGGAGCAGCTCCTATCTATTAATGTTAGAGAGTCTTTGCTTCAACGATATTTCTATCAACATCAATAGCTTCAAAAAATAAAAGGAGTGGAAAAAAGCTAAAGAATCAAAAGTTGAGAGGAATGGTGGCATTAGGGAAGAGGTCAAACCAAAAGTTTCACTAGTTTTTTTCAAGATTATACTTTATTCATTTTCTGAGACTCCTAGTATCTGCTTTCAGGCTATTAAAATATTCTTGTCCTTTTAAAGAATAAACATTAAAGGATTTATTTAAGTTCATTCTTACTTTATGTTAGAACTGATCCACGTGAAAGACTCAGAAAGTAGAACATGGAACTCAGAAGACCAGGAGTACGGTCCTGGTAACTCAGTGGCATCTTCGGTGGGAACTGTTGTTTTGCTTTCTCAGTAGCTCTTCTTATTGCAGCAGAATCGTCTTCCACTTCAGTCCATTTCCTGCTTTAATCTCCTAGCTCCAGGTATAAATGCATATTTCAGGCCTTGTCACAGCTATAGCTTCAGGCATGGCCAAGTGAAACAAGCTCCGCTCATTAGTTAAACCCAGGCTTTTTGAGGAAGCCAGTAGGAAAGAGGTACTTTCTTGTGGGGTCCCAGACTGGTGGATTACAAACCTTGATGCCACCTTTATATCTCTCTCTGAGACTAAAGCCAGTAGAAAAAAGAGAGGAAGTGGGAGAAGAGGAACCTGTTGATAAGAACTTTCTTTGTGCACCTGGATCCAACTGTGTTTGAAGACAAATTATTCTGTACTTTAAAAGAAAGATAACTAATATGTTTCTTTTTGCTCTTAATTAATTTTATAAAATTTTAGACAGCTCAAAGTGAAAGAATCAAATGATACAGTCTTAGAGTTTAGTTTCTTCAAGGTAAAGTGAGAGCATTACCTTTATCTCCATGTAAGTTGGAGTATACATTTAAGGAAAATGAGATGTGTATAAAATCAAACCATAAATAATTATACATACAAAAGTACTAGAGAATATAATAGTTATATAAAATAAATTTACTGAATATATTATTATCTTCTGATTATTAAGACATTTTTGTAGAAAACCATTCAATTTAGTAGGAAAATTTTAGGCAATCACTAAGCTATTCCTATAGTTTTGTAAAGACACAAAATGGAACATGTGAGTTGGCATAGGAGAACACACTATACCTGCCAAAAATACATGGATCTGAATTTTGTTTGAATCAACACTACCCTTCCTACTGTGACTATGCAGGTTCAGGGATAATCAGAAAATGTACTGAAGCAAAAAACTTTAATGGTACACTGCTGTGAACACTAATAAGAAAGAAATCACAGAGGACTCCAAAAACAAATGCCAACTAATATTCTACAATGCCCTTTTAGCCAGTAGGTTAATAGACTGACATCAAAATTGGAAATGACCGATTAAGCTGTATCAGTTCACTCTTGACATTTATACTTCTGAGTTTTATACTTGATGAAACAAATTATAAATCACCAACCAGGACGTAAAAGACTTTCATTACAACAATTTGTTTGCACTGAATTGTATGCCATTTAGGAAATTAATTCAAAGTAGACAAAGAGCAGTAGATGAGGGTGATGCCATTTTACCCAGGAGAAATAACAGTCTGATAGCCTTCATGTGCTTGATCTGATGACTGAACAGCTGCAGCCAAGGTAAGACAGGATGGTGATGTGTGGGCAAGGACTCAGAGGAAAACCAGAATGAACAGCAACTCCACAGATAAATAAGCAGTAAGAGGATGTTAGAAATGTTTTTAAAAGCATAAGAATCATCATTAGATAAAATAAAAGGACATTTCAGAAAAAAACAAGGCAGTAATGATAGAATTGTGAAAGGTATCAAAATCAAAAGAGTCACTAATGTTAACAAATGAACAAATAAACAAGCAAACAAAAAGCCCTGACAAATAGAACCAGGGAACACCATGAAGAGGTTATCATTCTTGTATGTCTGATAACAAAAAAATACAAAATCCACAATCTTGCACAAAGGCCATAAGAACCTTACACAAAAAATATTTCTACAAGGGCATTTGTCCAGCAACTGCTTAATCTCGGACTGGTGATAACCTTGTTATTGGTCTTTGTAGCCAAAGATAATTATCTCAGAAGAATTATATAATCCTCCTGCTTTTTCTCGTTGAAAACCTCTGTCTCCCTTTACTTCCCTAACTATGCGCACAGTTTACTTTGACATGCATATTCCCATTGCAATGCTTTATTCTCAAATAAATATCTTTTCTTTTAGAGGGTCTCTCTCTCAGTGTTATTTAGGTTGACAGGCTATAGCATAAAATATTCTCTCCTCATTATTTGGAACAAACAAGTAGATACATTTATTTAGAAAGAAACTCAAAAAGATACTCATAATTTGTTTAATCTTATCCTTGAGTTTATCTTGTGGGTTAGATTTGAGAATCCAGGAGATGAGATTCCTATAAAGCATACATTTCCTCATTTACTCAAATAGCTATCATGGCACCTGAGTATGTCCAATGAAGCTCAGTAAAGGGCTGTAACTATTGAGTAGACTTCTGTGTTTTGAGGGTTCACAGCATCAGATAATATTTCTTCTCTTCCTCTGCATTCTTAATTCTAAACTCCTCCACTTCCCGCTTCTTCAATTGTATTTTTTTTTTTTTTTTTTTTTTTTTTTTTTTTTTTTTTTTTTTTTTTGAGATGGAGTCTCACTGTGTCGCCCAGGCTGGAGTGCAATGGTGCAATCTCAGCTCACTGCAAGCTCTGTCTCCCGGGTTCACGTCATTCTCCCGCCTCAGCCTCCGAGTAGCTGGGACTACAGGCGCCTGCCACCTCACCCGGCTAGTTTTTTGTATTTTTAGTAGAGACGGGGTTTCACCATGTTAGCCAGGATGGTCTCAATCTCCTGACCTCGTGATCTGCCCGCCTTAGCCTCCCAAAGTGCTGGGATTACAGGCTTGAGCCACTGCGCCTGGCGATTGTATATTCTTCAGTGTCTTTTCTTTCTGACTTTCTAAATAAAGGCTACCCAATGACTTTATGACATTATTTAACTTAATTTTCTTTAACAATCTCATGATATAAACAATACATGCCAAGGAGCCAAGGCTCAAAGCACCAAGTGACCGGCACACATAAAATCTAAACCCAGGCCTATTAAGTTCCAAAGCTTGTGGGTTTTTTTCTTCTTAACC
Organism: Piliocolobus tephrosceles; assembly: GCF_002776525.5. Classification (NCBI taxonomy): domain Eukaryota; kingdom Metazoa; phylum Chordata; class Mammalia; order Primates; family Cercopithecidae; genus Piliocolobus; species Piliocolobus tephrosceles. Next base: position 70,516,264 of record NC_045438.1, read on the forward strand.
ATGAGGTTAAGATAATAGAAATTACTGTGATATATAGCTGTGTGCCTTAACATTATGAATTAGTCATCTATTTTAGAGTTCAGTGTCCCTCATATTGTAGCAAGACGAGCGGCAGACAAAACTCCTCAGACACCAAGTTAAAGAATGAAGGGGTTTATTCGGTCAGGGGCATCGGCAAGACTTCTGTCTCAAGAGCCAAGCTCCCCGAGTGAGCAATTCTTGTCCATTTTAAGGGCTCACAACTCTAAGAGGGTGCATGTGAGAGGCTCATGATTGACTGAGCAAGCAGGGGTACATGACTGGGGGCTGCATGCACCAGTAATTATATCGGAACAAAACAAGAGAGAGATTTTCACAGTGCATTTCTATACAATGTCTGTAATCTATATATAACAGAACCAATTAGGTCAGGGGTCGATCTTTAACTACCAAGCCCAGGGTGCGGTGCCATGCTGTCTGCCTGTGGATTTCATTTCTGCCTTTTAGTTTTTACTTCTTTTTTCTTTGGAGGCAGAAATTGGGCATAAGACAATATAAGGGGTAGTCTCCTCCCTTATTCCTCCCTTTTGAGACTCTCACTCATTTTAATAGTGGGAGTTCTCACTTTCATTTTCACTACCCATGTCTTCTTGCAAAACAGATCGATAGTGATTTATATAGTACATTTGTGCTGAGGCATTTTGGTGAACTAAGGTAGCAATGAAGCTTTTTATCATTCGAAGAAGTACAGGTATCAAACAAGGGAGCAATAGGCAGGTTCCTATTATTATTATTATAACTCCTATTATAAGAGTTTTAAATCCTCCTAGTGCTGGGAACCATTTTCCAAACATAGCCCCAGGATCAAATCCATGCCACACTTGCACAGGCACATGTGCCAGTTTTGTCATATCTCCACCTATGTCTTCAACTACTTGCTCTTGATTATCTATGTGTAGGCAGCAATTAGAAAGGTTAAATTTCCTGCATATCTCTCCTTTAGCTGCTAGCAAGTAGTTGAGAGCTAATCTATTTTGATAGGTAGCTTTTCTCATCAGAGTTTCTTGCTGGGCCACAATAGTCAAGGCTCTGCCAGTTTTATTAGTGATTATTTCTAAGACAGCTTATAACCATATGATTCAGTTGATCATGTAAATGGGGGTCCAGTATCCCCATGAGCCATCTTGTGCCCAAGTAGAAGGCCCGTAATATTGTATGATCCTCTCAGGGGGCCATTCATCATCTTTCCAATTTCCTATAGCCATGCTTCTCTTTCCACAGGAAGCATAGACAGGGAAGCCCAGGAGTTCACCCGTTTTTATGGGCAGTCGGAAGAAAGATGGTTTAATAGTGCCAATAACACAACTACCTGCCCACTGGCCAGATAATTTGGCATAAGCTCTATGCCCACATATCCAATACAATCCAGTGGGGGCTGTCCAGTCCTGGTGGGACTCCGCGTGGGTCCACACAGTTTGCAACTTTGGGAATTTACTAAATGGATTCCTTGATTCCTCTCTGTTTGATTTGAACTCCACCAAGTGACTGTTTTTGTGGTACCATTATCCAGTTTCTGTCCAAGACAACTAAGTCATCCTACACGAGTGAATTCTTTTCTTTCTCTAGCTAAGCAATATTGTCCCATAATTGAGGCTTTTAGGACCCAGAAATTATCAGGGTGATTCTTTTGAGCTGGGAATTCATCAGGAAATGGGTCTGTAGGCATTAATTCTCGGGCTTCCCATGGCCATTGATCTCCCATTACAGTTCCTCCACATACATAACATAACATGACATTGAGAGACTGGGCTACATGCTCGGCTAATTGCAAAAACAAATTTCTTGTTTTTCCTGGAATTTCTGGTACTGGTACATTTAGTTCATCACAGAAAATTTGAAACACTGGCTCAGGAGAGCATTTGTAAACTTCTCCTCGAATCAAGGTATTTACTCGAGGATCCAGTCTGGCCCCATCAATTCCTAAGGTCGCACACTCTTCTTTTTCCAGCAAGGATCAAGGGGATTGGTAATTACTAACTCTAAGGGGTTACATTGTCCCTTAGTACAGGAAGGGCCATTTTTTCCTTTCTGAAGGTAGACTGGATCCTTTTGCTCATTTTTTTTTTCTTTTATCAAGTGGCCTAAATGACCAAGTGGTAGTTAGCAGCACAAGGTAGGGTCCTTCCCAGACTGGCTCAAGTTTTTCTTCTTTCCACCTTTCGATGAGAACATAATCTTCAGGCTGGTGCTGGTTTACTGGAAATTCTAGGGGTGGTACGTGTGCTAAAAGACTTTTAGTTTTTGTTTGTTTGTTTTTTGTTTTTTTTCTTTCTTTTGTGAGAAAGGAAAGTGGAAGATAAACCAAGTATATAATTTTTAAGAAACTGACTTTTTGTTTTAAATGTGGGGACCTTGGCAGTGCACTTTATAGTACTTCATGCCTTTTCACTGAGAAATTTCTTTTAGCATCTATTTTTATTAGTTTTTAAACCAAAGAAAGCCAAATACCATTTTACATTTAACAGTGCTTCTCGTATGATGTTTATACCAGATAAGCTAAATTTTATCTTTGTATTAGTGGGTTATTAATGTTAAACCTAATTTAAATAAAACTTTGTAGACATATTTTTTTATTTTACATTGAACAGTGCTTCTCGTATGATGTTTATACCAGATAAGCTAAATTTTATCTTTGTATTAGTGGGTTATTAATGTTAAACCTAATTTAAATAAAACTTTGTAGACATATTTATTTAATTTTTAATGTTTGGCCATAAGGTATGATTTTATAGACTCTTTTGAACCTTTTATAATTTTTGCTAAAGAGCAGGTTGGTGCTTTAAGAAAAACCCGTTATGCTTTTACTTGAATGTCCAGTTCACAGAAAAACTGGATAATACTTCTTTAACTTTAGCTAACACATTTACACACAGAATGTTCTTTACAATTAATGTTTTAAACCTTGCTTAAACCTTCAAAACAGCAATTTTTAACTTTTTAATGTAGGTAAAAATGTACATTCTTATGCCTCCTTATAATCCCTTTACCAAAGGTATATTTTGCTTTTCTTATTCACCTTGCACATAAACTGTTTTTTTTTTTTTTTTTTTTTTTCAATAGTTTTACATTCAGGAGGCCTAGTTACTTTTAAATTATACAACATCTTTTGCATAAATTCTTTTTTTAACACGCATTTTTTTATAACCCTCTTTTCTTTTTCACGACTTTTACAGGCAATTTTTTTTGACATGCATGCCTTAACTTTCTGACTTATTACAAACATTTCTTTCTTTAAACAACCAGTTAATTTATTTCAGGACAAGAATTTACCATATAACACTCTTTTTATATAAATTCCGCCCCCTTTTTTTCTTTTTTTCCTTTTTTTTTTAACTACTTGTATCTCTCTCTCTTTCTTTCTCTCTTTGACTTTGTCTGTCTCTTTTTGACTTTCCTTTTGCCTCTGTCTCTTCTCTCTCTCTGCCTCTCTCTTTCTTTCTCTCTCTCTCTCTTTCTCTCTTCTTGACTCCCTCTTTGTCTGTCTCTTCCTCTCTCTCTGCCTCTTTTCCTCTCTGTGTCTTTCCTTTCTCTCTCTCTGCTGGTCTTTCCTTGCCTCTGCCAGCTACTTATGCTGCTATTCTCTCAACCATTGTGTATTGGGGGTGGCGGGGTTCTAAAACCAGCTGTAACCAAGTATCTGTGTACAGGAACTGGTCTGGGTTCCCTGGCTTACATGTTACCTTGTGCTATACCTTTGAAATAAGGGACCTGTCCAGGCTTCTTTCTAATGGCCAACCTACCTCTAATGCTGGTCAGTCTATCTTACACAAAGTTTTAAGTGTTCCTGGTGTCATAGTACTCCATATTCTCCCTTAAATCCTTTTTTTTTTTTTTTTTTGAAATTTTTCAACATAGTTCTTAGTGGGGTGGGCTTACTTTGTGCCTCACCCATGTTTCCTCTAGACAAAACACCACACTCAGACCACACACACACCACAAAACAAAGAACGGGTAAAAAGGGCACACACACACTTTTGTAGTTTACACCAAACCAAAATCAAAACCAAAATCAGAGTATCCAGAAATCTAAGCCAGGTCAAAACCAAAACCAAAGTATCACGCAATCCAAGTCAAGTTAAAAACAAAAACCAAAGTGCCAGTACAGCGCACCATGGGTGATCAGGCCACGCTTCCACTCAAATGGAGTGGGCAAGTTCCCAAGACCAGTCCTGTCAAGCAATTCAAGCCAAATCAAAACCAAAACCAAAGTGCCAATAAAGGCACACCATGGGTGATCAGGCCACTCTTCCACTCAAACAGAGTGGGCAAGTTTCGAAGACTAGTCTAACCAAGTTTTAGATGTCCAGACTCCAAGTGCCAGTTCCTTCCCGGTGTTCAGCCACTGCGTTGATCCTCCACAGGGGCCTGTCACACACTGCTCTGGCGAGGCGTCCCACCAGGGCAAATGCCTACCCAGGGAGCTCTCAAGATCCGCGTCGCGCAGGCTGGTTGGAGTCCCCCGCAGGGATGTTCCACAGGGCAGGCTTAAGCTGCCTAAAGAGCTGCCTCGATCATCCACCATTCATCTCGCTTCTCGATCAGGGAACCAAGAAATATAGCAGGACGAGCGGCAGACAAAACTCCTCAGACACCAAGTTAAGGAAGGGGTTTATTCGGCCGGGTGCATCGGTGCATTGGCAAGACTTCTGTCTCAAGAGCCGAGCTCCCCGAGTGAGCAATTCCTGTCCCTTTTAAGGGCTCACAACTCTTAACAGGGTGTATGTGAGAGGGTCCTGATTGATTGAGCAAGCAGGGGGTATGTGACTGGGGGCTGCATGCACCAGTAATTATATCGGAACAAAACAAGATAGGGATTTTCACAGTGCATTTCTATACAATGTCTGTAATCTATAGATAACAGAATCAATTAGGTCAGGGGTCGATCTTTAACTACCAGACCTAGGGTGCGGCGCCGGGCTGTCTGCCTGTGGATTTCATTTCTGCCTTTTAGTTTTTACTTCTTCTTTCTTTGGAGACAGAAATTGTGCATAAGACAATATGAGGGGTGGTCTCCTCCCTTAATATTAACATAATACAATGTGCATTATGAAACAAAGATTATTGAAGACAGCTTTCATTCTATGTCATCTCTTGATGATAAAAATTTACTTTCCTGGTCTAGAGGTGAGAGAGAATCCATAACATTTCCAGGTGAGAGAAACCATAATTTGTTCACCAGACATAGATGAATAATGATGTGCTAGCAGCTATGATTAGGTGCTAGAAAAGGTTGGAACTATCACTGGGAGAAGAGTATGAAAATGCATGTCAAATACCAGTTGGGACATTGTAATTTGACTTGAGGAACTTATTCCATGGAACAAAAAGGAAAAATGTACATGGATGCATTTACAGATGCGTGCATTAAAACATGGTTTATATTACTTGAAAATGCAGCAGCCTTAATGTTTCTCAACAATGTTAAGCAATTTATATTGTATTTTTATAAATAAATATTATAACACTGTGAAAATTATATAGGCTGAGTGTGGTGGCTCATGTCTATGATCCCAGCACTTTGGGAGGCTTGAGCCCAGGAGATTGAGACTAGTCAAGGCAACATGGTCAAACCCCATCTCTACTAAAAATACAAAAATTAGCCAGGCATGGTAGCGCATGTCTGTGATCCCAGCTACTTGGAAGGCTGAGGTGTGAGGATCACTTGAGCCTATGGGACACAAGTTACAGTGAACTGAGATTGCACTACTGCACTCCAGCCTGGGTGATAGAGGCAGACCCTGTTTCAAAAAAAATAAAAATACAAATAAAATCATTATCTAGACCTATATTTATGACATAATGATGGATGTTAAAATTTCCATATTCATAATATAAATATACTCTTATTATAATGCATTGTAATCATATAGAATTATATCTAATAAAGCATTTCAGATCCCACCACCCATGCTCCTGACTTCCTCAGAGGTAATTATTCTCAACAGTGTGGGCCTATATAGACCCAGTCAGATAGATATTGTGTTTATTTTTATTATTCTAATCAAAAGTAAAATATACTATAATTTGCTTTAAAAAATGTTAAGAATACATTTTCCAAGTTAGCATTAATAGATATACCTCATTATTTTAACAAATAAATGTATTTCAATTATGCATATTCTTAAAATGCACATTATTGCCAGGCATGGTGACTCACGCCTGTAATCCCAGCACTTCGGGAAGCTGAGGGAGGTGGATCACCTAAGGTTGGGAGTTCAAGATCAGCCTGACCAATATGGAGAAACCCCGTCTCTACTAAAAATACAAAATTAGCCGGGGTGGTGGCGCATGCCTGTAATCCCAGCTACTCAGGAGGCTGAGGCAGGAGAATCACTTGAACCCGGGAGGTGGAGGTTGCGGTGAGCCAAGATTGCGCCACTGCACTCCAGCCTGGGCAAAAAGAGCGAAATTCTGTCTCAAAAAAAAAAAAAAAAAAAAAAAAAAAAGCACATTATTTAGGTGTAAAGCAAAATATAGCTTATGACTGTCATATTAATTTAAATATATCTTATCCATCTATCTCTATAAATACATAAATACATAAAGAGAGAAAGAGAGATCATAATAAATCCAAAATGTTTATAAGGGTAATGGGATTATAGAAAAGTTTACTCTTCTTTTTTTATATTTCTATATTCTGTGAGAATACTCTCTTAAGGAGAAAAAAAGGTGAATTGATTACTGTTTGGAAGAAAATAAAATAAACAAATAAAGCACAATTTTACTCATGATTGATACGTAAGAATTATAAAAGTATTGTGCTGATAAACCACAGAATTAATAGACCAAAAGTAAATTAAAATTTCAATTAAAAATAGCAGTTATTTCTTCTGAATTCTAGATAGTATTCAATGTTTACCTGAGTTACTTCTAATTTCGCACAAGTTTACAAATTTCCCCTCTTTTCATATGTAAACTCAACCAGAAGTAGGAGTTAAGCACTAAGATCGCTAGGTTACATAAAAAGAATTGCCTAAAAGCCACATCCATCTAAAGACAACCCCTGTGGACACCTACAAACAACCAGCCATGCATGCCATCTTATCTACTGTGTCAGGAGACATACACGATTATTTTCCTAAAACGAACATCAAAAGGAATAAGTGGTTAATCAAGTAGTATCATAAAGCTTTTCCACGAGCATTGTTCTGTTAATTAACATCGCGTCTATTTCCTGCAAGTGAAGGCCCAAACCTAAATTAAATTACAGCAGCACTTGCTAAGAATGGGGCTCATTTGGAACAGGACTAATACGCTTTCTGTCTGTCTTGAGCAGAATTGTGAGTAGGAAGTTCAACTCCAGAGGACAACACTCCCACAAGTCATTTGGTCATAAATACATGCTGTAGTAACCTTAAGCACAGTTTGACAATTACTGTCATGACTAGATGTTGTAAACTAAAATAGTCTCATTTCATGCCTGAAATGAGAATTTCAACAGGTGCTCATTTATATCAAACATCACTTTAATGCTTCAAATATTTCAGAAACTCTTCAGGATATCATTTTGATATCTATCCTCAATTATTAAATCTTTAAACACAAGATTCTTTAAAAATTGAGGTCATGATTAGAAACATACAGTTAATAATACAGCTACTTCACTTTAAACAAAATTCTAGTAAATATTACGATTTATTTTCTTCAGGTTGCTCTAAAAACAACCTGAACAAAAGCCCAAACACACCAAGTAGTTATTATAAACATAAGTGGAATAAGTGCATACAATATATCAGGCAAACATGTTCCAATGATGCCATACTTTGATCATCATTTTCTTAAAATAATGTCTTTATATTAAAAATGCTTTAGCTTCATGTTTGGATCCTTACTCTAATCAATGCATCTTGCAAAACAAAGATGGTTTAACATACTTTAATCAAGAACAGTTTAAATGTTAACGATATTAAACTCATATGCAACAGTTTTGAAATTTAGGCTTTGTGATACAATAAAAAAAGGATTCCACAAAAATGACTCATAGCATTTTTGGAGAAATTAAGTTTAAGTAGATGTATAAGAAAATTCAAATTTGCTATCTGCCATGTTTCTAATTTCTAAATTAAGAGTAGCTTTAATCACATGCACACAGATTAAACCCTACTTTAAAATAGTGCCTTCCATGTATACAGACTTTAAAGAATATAGGTTATAAGATTAATTTCTGCTTCGTGAAGAAGGGAGAGAGAGGGATTGGTTTCATAAGAAAACACTCCTTGAAGGAATAACATATCTTGACTATTTTCATGTGACTTCTCCAGACAGCATAGCAGGTACCTGCCTCTGGGTTAGGCAGATTAATTTTGGGACTAATACAAGTAGCTTTTGCAAAATAAATGCAGTCTCCAAAGCTGAAATGCAACAATCTGAAATAATTGAATCATTCCACTATTCTTCCTAGAAAAAAAAAAAATATGATGTGTCCAATAGCCATTATCATTGTTATTTATATATTAGTACATTAACATATACATCATGTCATTTAGATTCAGAAGGAATTCAGAGTGAAACCCACAAAAAAAGCACACATGCATTCAGTACTCAGCTGCCCTATGCTAGGCACTAAGCTAATGCTAGAGAGATAAACATAAGCAAGATGTATATAGTACCTGCCTTTATGGAGTTCATGCCCAGCAAAATGTAGGCAATAGAAGATGCAGTACAAATTAAGGCTAATAAGTGCTAAAACTGAAATGAGGAACAGGGTGCTATAGCATGGACATACAAAAAACACTAACTGAAATTAACCTGGGGGACTCAGGAAAGGCTTTCAGAAGAAAGTGATGTTGACACTAAAGAAGTGTAAGAGTTAGATAGAGAGAGAGAAAGATGTCAGAAAGGAGAGAGAACAAGAGAGTGTTGAGAAGCTGAAAAATGTTCCTTATAGATGAAGCACCAGTGAAGGTGTGGATTTGCAATGATAATGGATGAGGTTGGAGAAGGTAATAAATAATAATTAACAACAACAAAACACACACACACACACACACACATACACACAAAAAAAATGGTTTTGTCAGCCATGCCTAGAAGTGTAGATTTTATCTGTAGGATGAGTGGAAGACATTAAAGTGTTTTCAGAGGACAGAAATGATCAGATTTACTTTTAGGAAAGAGCACTTCCTGAGTGGGGAAAATGACAGGCACATTGGTATAATACTAGAGGCAGGAGATCCTTCAGGAGACTCATTAAAAATAATCCTAGTGACTTCAGCCTGGGTAACAGGTGAGACCTCATCTCTAAAGTAATAACAACGATAATGAACAGAAGGGAGGCTACAATGACTCCCAGGTTTATTAGCGTTTGGGCCAAAGGGAAGATGGTCATAATATTCACTGAGATAAAAAGTAATGCAGATAAATGCTATTAGAAATACACTTCCACATATTTCTTCATTCTCTCACCTTGCTTTTCTTCACAGCACTTATCACTTTCTGATCACACATACACACACAAACACACACACACACAGAGTGTGGGTTATTTCTTCCCTCTTCTAAAACATAATCTCTATGTGTATAGAGACTTTATTTGACTACTGTATCCCCATCAGTAATCAAGAGGTTTCAGGAAGATAATGTCATGGAAGATGATATTGAGTTTCTAAACTTGCAAGTGGAGGTGTCTGGTAGATGGGCTAGGTACATGAGTTCATGCCTCAAAGGAGAGGTGTGGGCATGGGTTATACATTTGGAAATCATAAATTTATGAGAAGGATTGGAACCACAAGAGCAAATGACACTCAGGAATAAAGGTAAATTGAGAGAAGAGAGCCCTGAGATTCTCCGATATATAAGTGACGAAGGAAGAGGAGCATAACAGAGAGAGACAGTGAATACAGAGAACCAGGAGATATTGGTGTCAGGGAACCCAAAATACAGGATTTAAAACCTTGTAAGTTTCTGATCTTGGGTTCACCTTCCTTAAGGACAAATGTTTATCTCTCTTCTTGTCAAATCAGATAATACATTCAAGTTGTTTTTGTTCTTAGACTTAATTGTGCAAATACGATAGTATTTAAATACTGGAAGCAAACAAGGCTGGCTTCAAAATTTGCAGGGCCCAGTAAAAAAAAAAAAAAAAAAAAGTATGGCCTCTTTTCCAAATAATAAAATAATATTAAGAATTAAATAAGGTCCCATGTGACTATACAGATAACACACCCATGAAACTAGTCCTGAAAAAAATCGAAATCTTTTAAATTTCAACCAAGTTTAGATGAATTAACAGGAATATGTTATTTTTCATAAAACATTTATATTATATCATCTGGCCAAATTTGTTAAACCTTGAGTGAACAAAGAAGAATTTCCCCTGGTTACTTATTTAATGACATGAGGTAAATTCAAAAGGGCATTGATTTTAGTAGAAAATACAGATGATTTTGATTGGCTAATAAATTGAATAAGATGCTAACTTCCGTATAGTAAGAAAAACTAGACAAGAAATGTATGTCTTCTGGGAGACATAAACATTCATAACACATTCAAACAGCTAGTTAATTTGTGTTGTTTAATCAGATATCAGCAACTAACAAAGAGTGACTAAATAAGACTTATATGCCATTTCTAGAAACCTCACATTCAGAGTGGTTTTCAGGATTGAATGAATTAGGACAATCACACCGACCTAGAGCTTTGGTACCCAGGAAATCACTCAGTTGTTAAAAACAAATCCTGCTACTTGAATGTTCTTACCACATTGTCATCAAATCAAAGCAGTAGGGACAGCCACTTTGATTTTCTGCCAAGACCCTCAATCTGTACATTGTCCTTTTGTCATTTCTTGTTCCTCTGGAGGATGGCCTTGATGGTCTTTGAAATACTATTTCATTTGTACATGAGCGTCTCCAAGGAATGCCCAGCATGATTTGTCCTGGCACTGTGGCCTCTTGTAGACAGCCCTGGGATCTATACCTGCTGTTGAGTCTGTCTGGGCTGACTCTAGGAGATCTACAGTCAAAAGCCAGCTCTTAAGTCTGATGATTCAGTCACAAAGAAGTTTCTCAGTAAAACAAATACATTTTAAAAAATCCAAAATGTACTGAAAATATTACACTTTGATGGGTCACTTTAGTTTGCTTCTAGATTAACCTCATGGGTATCTGAAACTGACCTGCCTGAGATATGTACTTTTTAGCTGAATGTTAACTGGACAAGAAAGCTGTAATTAGCATCTCGAATTAAAAAAAACAAAAAAAAAAACAAAAAAAAACTTCAAATCCTGTCAAGGCACGTACCTAATGACACCATTTTAGACAGAGTCATTTATCAAACTAGACCAGGCAAATGTTGGTCTTGTCACCCTGAATACCTGGATTCAAAGTCAAATAGGAGCCTCAGTCATTCACTCTCATTCAGAAGTAATTAGGAGGGACCTAATTTCAAAAAGAAAGAAAAAAAAAAAAAGAAATAAATTGGGGCTGGAGGGTGGCTAACACCTGCAATCTCTGCACTTTGGGAGGCTCAGGCAGGATTGTTTGAACCAGGAGAAACCGGTGTCAGGGAAGTCAAACCCAGTACTTTGGGAGGCTCAGGCAGGATTGTTTGAAGCCAACTTGGGCAGCATAGCAAGACCCTGTCTTTAAAAAATAAAATAAAATATAAAAATTAGCCAGGCTTGGTGACACCCACCTGTAGTCCTACCTACTTGGGAGGTTGAGATGGGAGGATCATTTGAGCACAGGAGTTTGAGGCAGCAATGAGTTATGATAGCACCACTGCACTCTAGCCTGGGCAACAGAGTGATACCCTGTCTGAGAGACAGTGAGCGAGAGAGAGAGAGACAGAATGAGAGAAAAAGAAAGAGAGAGAGAAAGAGAGAGGAGGAGGAAGGGAGGGAGGAAAGGAAGGGAAGGGAAGGGAAAAAAGAAGAAAAGGAAGAAAAAAGAAGAGAAGAGAAGAGAAGGAGAGGAAGGAGAAGAAGGAGAGGAAGGAAAAGAAATGAGGGCATTATTGTAAAATCAGATTAGGTAAAACCTTTGCATCAGGTTTTGTTAAAAGTACAACCTTGAAATATCATGAACAGAGAAGCTTTCATTCGGAGTTTGAAGAAAGACAAAATATCTTAAGGTCCTATCCTACTGAATAATTGTGTAAGATACAGATTTGTTGCTTCAATGTGGAGCTTTGTTAATTTTTTAGTCTGGAAAGGAATATTGCAGAATAATGTGGGAAAACTAAAAACATAGACAACACAGATAGAGCATGTGTGCTATCATGAGCTCTGGAGAAATGAAGGGGTGGGGCCACAATTGCAAAATATTGTTTCCCCAGCTGATTTCCTAATGAGGCAGTTTTATTTGCCTTTAGGGGAACCTGAATTAACTTGAAATAGCTGCTTGGGGGAAAAAAAAAAAAAGAAGAAGAAGAAATGGCTAAAAATCATTACAGTCACACAGACTTAAGTGTTCTTGCTTTCCCTTCATTTTCCTTTATTATTGCTCATCACCAGACATACCACAAAGGCCACCCAGCAATTCACATTGTTTCCATTTGTAGCCATGGAATTCAATGACAGTGGCCCTAGAGACTATTTCTGCCTACAGGAATGCTTGAAAAGACTAATGTGTGATCCAGCAGTCCTCTTCTCCCTGAATGCTATGATCTTTCTATATGGAGTCAAAAGAGGACACTCAATATTAGAGTTCTTTGGATCATTTAACTGTCTTTGGACAGTTTCATTCAGATTCATTTCTGAAGTATCACTGAGACTTCATGTCATGTCCATCAACTAAAGAGCTGACATTTGATTCTTATTACTATTTAACGTGTATTAAGTACCTCATGTGAGACAGACACTGTGTAGATAATGTAAAACACAGCTGTCAAGGAGATGAAAAATTAATTTTGTATGATAATGTTAACTTTTCATAGATTATCCTTGCTAGGCAAAAATCTCAACATAAAATAGTACACAGCTTAAGAGGCGCAGTTTGTATTAACCTTGATATATAATTAAACATATATAATTAAATATATATATTTAATTCCATAATCTCACACTCATTTAATTAAATATCAGTGAATTCATATTTAGGTAGTTTGTAAAAACTTTCACAGGTATTTCATCACTCAACAAGGTTAAACATTTTACATATAGATATTTTTTGTTTAAAAAATAAAATGCTGCATTTATCTAGCTAGTGATTACTAAAATAAAACTTTTTTTACTTTTTAAAATCTTATTTTAAAACAACAAATTATTATTGAAATTATTCATGGATTTTGAATAATTACAAACAGAATTATGACTGTAATAAAATTATTTGTATCATTAAAAACTAATATTAAATGTTGGCTGGTTACTACACAACAAAGGGCCTTAATGGTGTCTTTATGACTTGAACTCAAATGGGCATTGCTGAATCTGTTCTCCACTTAGCAGCCATATGTCTTCTGGTAAATAGTAACCTCCCCATTTTTCTAAGGTATAAAGTAGGTGCAATAATTTCTGCCCTACTTACTCCACTAGGTGTAATGAAGCTCAATAGGTACAATGTGTATTAAAACACAGTTAAATCTCTACACACTAAATAGTTGCTGCTTTTTTGTTATGCAAATAAAGAGACCTCTGGCTTTGGGGGAGCCTCCTTCTTTTACTCAGAAAATTGTTTTACAACCCCTACAGAAAAAGGAAAAGAAAAATAGCAATTGTAGGTCTTACAGTTGAGAAAATTTTACAAATGTAAATCATTATACTCTTCAATAGCATGTTCAAACTGTTTAATACTTCTTTACACAATTTAAAAGAAAGGGAAAAACAAAATAAAATTTAAAATAAAATATTTCCCATGTTAGGTAAAGCTCCAATGGAATCAGTCATTATAGATGCAAAGAATATGCCTAAGAATTTTTTAATATGCTACTTAATATGCAAAAATGAAACCCTCTGAGACAGCATGTCATCAAGCATCATTTAGTTTGGGAGGACTTTAAATGAATATTACAAAAAGAAGATTGGTCCATTTTCCCTGAATGCAAAATACTTTCACTTACAGTTTAAAATATTTTAGCTATAATGGCAATAAGATTTTAGTAGTATAGTTTTACTCTTTCGAAGTTAAACAAATAAACAAAAGTTTTTAATAGTTTCAAATGTATTTATTTTATCTCCAAAAAGCTTTCCTATGTAAGACAATTATTTCCAAAGAATGAATTAAGAATAAATAGCTTTTCAAAAAGAGAATGATTCCCCCCAGTTTATCAGGTAATAAAATCTATTACCCCTGAAATCATTTCACTTAATTCTCACTTGCTCTTACATCCCATACTCTATTCTGCTGAGTGAAATTTAATAAATCTCTGAGTTTAGGATTAAATTTTACTGTTTTATGAACTGTTAAATTGCATTGTATTCTTATTAAAACTGGTGTTCTTTCACTCATAGACACATTCCCAACTGTACCCTGGGGCACAATTAAACAAACAGCAGAGATTTTGCTTTCACCATTGGAGTATCTTCCAACAGGGAGCAATAGATGAACATCAGCAAGTTATTTAACTATAAACAATGTGCACTTAATAATCCACATATGCTATGAATTACATAAACTATATTTTAAGGAGGATAATATATCAAATGGATAATAACCCCCACATCATGCATTCTGGCTTAGTTATAGCAAGATAAGTACTGAAATACACTGAAAGAAACATATTAAAATACTTTAACTCATCATTAATACACTATGCTTTATACTCAACCTATGTTCATTCATTCATTCATTTATTTAATTTTTAATTTATTTTTAGGCAGGGCCTCATTCTGTTGGCCAGGCTAGAGTGCAGTGGGACAATCTTGGCTCACAGCAACCTCCCCCTCCCAGGCTCAAGCAGCCCTCCCACCTCAGCCTCCCAAGTAGCTGGGACTACAGGCGCTCACCACCATACCAGGCTAGTATTTTTTGTAAAGATGGGATTTCACCATGTTGTCCATGCTGGTCTCAAAATTCCTGTACTCAATCAATCTTCCTGCCTCAGTCTCCCAAAGTGCTGGTATTGTAAGCCTGTGCCACTGCACCCAGTCGTGATTGTTTCTTAATGCCAAAAATAAAGCTAGCATTTATAATTCAGACACCAACTCTAAGCAGAAAAAACTACTAAAATGGACAGACTGAAGTAAAAGACAAAACATTAGAGAAATTGCTTTTTAAAAAGAAATGAAGAAAATGTTCTTTTCCATTTGCAACCACTAGGGTAGACTTTTCAAACTGTATCTGGAAGGATCTCAATTCTATTAATGCAGGATCTCCAGAACCCATGCCTGGATTTATGAAAGAGAGGCCTTGGTAACTCAGTTTGTGAAATTACTCAGGTAGGAAGCCAGACTTTATTGTTTGAATCTGGACTTTATGCCCTTAGGCGAATGACTCATCCCCTTTGAACCTCAGTATACCAATCTATGAAACAGAATGATAATTGTATTTACCTCATCTGCATGTTGAGAAAATAAGTTAAATTTATTCCCACTGTAAAATTTTAAATGAAATAATGCATGTAGACTGCTTCACTAAACATCCAGGAAAACATAGCTATTATTATCACTATGTATAATTGTCCAATTTTGTTTATATTTTAATAATTTAACATATTCATGATTTTTCTTCCTTACTAAATTGTGTTGTCCATGAAGAACTGAACTTTTAAATTTAAACTGAACTTAAAAATTTAAATACATTAGGTACTGTATAAATATTAATTGATTTATTTGTAAAATGGTTGCCTAAACCCCAATCCTCATGTTTAAAAATATTTTTCTTTTGATAGATGATGTAACAAGTGGCTCTAATATTCATCAATTCAGAGGTAACAAAGCATAATAATCCAATAATATAATATCAGTGAGAGGGCATACATTTTCTTCTCTCATTCCATGCTAACCATATATGTCCCATCAGCTATTTAAAGCAACATTTTTCTGGAATGTGAATCTCAGCCACTAGAGTTTTTACAAAGTAATTACTTACAAGTTTCAGAAGGTTGCTTTTCAAAATGAAATACAAATCTAATAAGATATCTTTGCTTTTAAGAATATCCGTTTGATTTAAGGATTGTGAGGACTAATTCTTAGTAAGTGCAATAGCAAAAAAATGCCAATGTTTAAATCACACTTCATGAAAATTGAGTAAATTCATAAATATTGACTGGAAGACAAGGCAACTCTGTATTTTAAACTTAACACACTAAAGCCTATTTGTCTAAGAAGTTGTAGTACTCTTGTATTTGCAGTTAATTCAGCACTAAAAATAAGACTTATTTTTTATTTCAAATGGTCATTTGAAGGAATTATTTTCAGAGAGAGCTTGAATGTTTATTTTTATAGCAAGCCCTTATAAACTTGTCCTTTGTGAAGAGTTGTGGCAACCTTCAAAATGACGTTTAGTAGAACAGCCTCTGAGATTCATGATTGGCATGAAGGCTTTGTTTAGGAGAAAACACATCTTTTAAACAGTGTTGGAATAAAATGTTTAAATGCTGTAAATGTAAACGTAACCATTTATAAATGTAGAATATTTCAGGAATAAGAAACTTAATTTTCTAAGACATATTATCCAGATTCTGGACAGTGGAGGGAAAGCCATGTGTTAAACTTTGTTCTTTCTCCCTTGGTTCTTATTACTCCCTTTTGTTATTGTGTGTGTTTGGTCTTGACTCTAATTTGTTTTCTAAATATCCCAGTGCCTCCCTCAGTTTAATTAATTTTCTAACTACTCCCTTAGGGAAACTTACCTCTTTCGCTTGTCTTGTCTGAAACTATGCAGCAGCAGCACTAACAAGGAACAGCATCATGTTGGCTTCAGATGTTATTAAACAACACAAAACCTGGGGGGAGGGAGTTTTATACCACCTATAAAAGTCCTCTAGTATAAAACCTTTCTAAGGAAGTGCCCACATGCCCACTCTTAACAGAAAGTATTCCTTATAAACATTTTCCCCCAGGAGTTAAAGTCTTGGCGTTCAACAACTAATTGAAAAAACACAATTTCCATTATAATAATGTTTCATAAAATTGCTTATCTAGGATGAAATGCACTATATAAACCAGTTTTGTCAATAGACTGGACACACCTATAAGAGAGTATTTCACAATATTTAGTTACCACTTTGTCATATTGTATTGTTACTATAGTGCTGCATCTGATACTATTCTGTTCCCAATGACAAAAACTTATCATACACACTTAGTAGATACACTTTTAAATTGGGTTTTTATTAGTGTGTTGTCTGATTTCTCATATATCTGACGAGCTAAGGTAGATAACACACTAGTTTATCTGGAAGATGGAACTCATTTTCTCGTATTATATCTCCATGCGGAAAAATCTTCTTGAAAACTCTCCACAGTCTAGACTAAGTAGAAAAGATTTTGAACTTATAAAACATGGCTAGGAGTGATTTTAGAAATGATTTATGTGGCTGGGCACCTTGGCTCACGCCTGTAATCCCAGCACTTTGAGAGGCCGAGGCGGTCGGATCACGAGGTCAGGACATCTTCACCTGCTTAACATGGTGAAACCCCGTTTCTACTAAAAACACAAAAAATTAACGGGGCGTGGTGACGGGCGCCTGTAGTCCCGGCTACTCGGGAGGCTGAGGCAGGAGAATGACGAGAACCCGGGAGGCGGAGCTTACCCGGGAGGCGGAGCTTGCAGTGAGCGGAGATCACGCCACTGCACTCCAGCCTGGGGGACAGAGCGAGACTCCATCTCAAAAAAAAAAAAAAAAAAAAAGAAAGAAAAGAAAAGAAAAAGAAATGGTTTATGTTAATCCTGTCATAAGGGACAGTGAGTTTAAGTGACTTGTTTTCACGTCTTTTCTTCTTGTTCCTTGCTTTCAGGATCAACCAGTTGATGTCGGCCATTGGCCACATTTCAAGCAGAGTTAATTTTAAAAGGCTTCAAGACTGCCTCGTCGCTGAAAGGATCAAGTTCACATTCTCCCATGTGGATTATGAGGCCCTTCACAGTCTAACCTCCTTTCATCTGTCTCTGTTTACATTCCGCTATCCCTTACTCTTCTGATTTCCATGACCCAGCCATACCGAGTAACATTTCATTTCCTCACAGGAGCCAGGTTTTCTTACCTCTGAGCCACTGCACATATGTTCCTGCTATCTGGATCACTCAGCCCGCGTCCCCATAATCCAATTCCTAGTTAGTATAGGCTGTACCTCCCTGATCACCCAGGATGTGAGTAAGGAGTCTCAGCTATGTGCTCACCTAGTACCCTGTCCTCCTTTACATAGCACTAATCACATTCTGTGGATAGTAATTGTATATGTGTCTATTTCCCTCATGAGACTGAACGTTCTATGAGGAAAAAGACTATAGCTCTTTTGGTTACATTTACATTATGATTGGTTAGCATAGGTCTGCTGTAAGGTAAAAACTTATAAAATGTTAAGTAGATAATTGAAATGTCTCAGATCAGAGAGCTACATAGGACAAAAAATCTGAACTAGAATCTAGAACCCATATCCTAAATCATTTTACTATCTCCTACAATGTAATAGCTTTTATTCCTTAAGCAAATTTGAGATAGAGCAATCTAATTATGCACAAACATATCTTAGGCACATATTGCCTTTCAAAAGAGATTTACTTTGAAACAAATTAAGATACCTTTTGGGATAAGATTGTGTTTAACATTTGTAAAAGCTAATTACATCCTGTGAATACTTTTGCAACTAAGTCTTAAATTCTGAAAATGCATAATAAAAGAAGATAAATCAATCACTTTATCAACATAAATCTTATGTATCAATACTATGTACTTATAAGAGAAGAAGTTATTTAAGAAATATTGTGTAATTTCTTCTCCAGCAACTATTAATTGGGTATTTTCTTCTACTTTTATTTAAAAAAGTAATTTATCTTTATACTTCATCCCATAGCTAAATTTATGTAAATTACAATATTTGACAGCCTCAATTAATTCAAAAACATTAATTAAAAGTTTAAAATGTAATATGTAGAACATTCTTAAAAATTAATATAATTTTAATTAACAAATTATTGCATCCAGTAGCATAAGACTGTATTTCAATTGATTTTATTTGTACTGTTATTTTAATATATTCTATGCTATAAATATTTTATATTACTATACACAGTAGAAAACCCCAGCAACACCTCATTAATATGTTGGAAAACTGTCAATTATCATGCAATAAAAATATAAGCACCAAATTTTCACTAATATTCTGTTCCATTTTTTAATTTGTCTTTGTCATATTAATATAAAACCTAACTAGTTAGTAATTATTAATGTTCAAAGAGTCCTTTAAAAGTAAAGACAAAGAGGTAAAATGAGTGTTCTTAAGTATATCTGGAAATAATTAGTTACCGTTCATGGATTGTATTCATAATTATGTATCTAGTTCATTTTCCCCACAAAGACTTTAGATTCTCCATAACTTATAATACATCAGATTATGTTGTGAGGTTAAATTCTAGATC
This sequence comes from Piliocolobus tephrosceles, assembly GCF_002776525.5. Taxonomy (NCBI): domain Eukaryota; kingdom Metazoa; phylum Chordata; class Mammalia; order Primates; family Cercopithecidae; genus Piliocolobus; species Piliocolobus tephrosceles. The sequence continues at coordinate 70,535,763 of NC_045438.1, forward strand.
TTAAGAAAGAACAAATGATTTCTTCCTTTAAAATGCCCTTGCTTCTTAGGAAATCTTGTTATACTCACAGAACTATTGCAACAAAGGTGTTTTGGAAGTTGGACATGGTGATTGTCTTGTTATTTTCTATCTTGGTTTAAAATGTTCAGTTTTACCACATTGCAGACCAACAAGTCAAAGTTTACCTTCTAACAGAAGCTCTTGTGTCAGTTTGTATCATATATCTAACAATATTTTCTCTTTTGGAGATTTATGGAAATACACCTAAAGTATTTTCAGGATAATATTTTAAAACTACCTAACTTTGTACAAAACTTTGAATTTACTGTGTACTCTTATATATGCAATATTATTGCTCATATTTATTATAGTTACAACATATGTTCATGTTAGTATTGGTCTTCTGAGACTCTTATGTTTGTTTTTGGAGTAACACAAATGACTACATAATATTCTAATTCTACCGCTTCTGTTATCACTGAAAATCTAGATTTTCACTGTCAGGGAAAGGAGATATAGACATAAAATAGAAGATTAAATTATTGTAGTTCTAAATTTGAGTTGGAATTATCAAAATAAACTCTTAATGGGTTTTATAATTTAAAATGAAATGAAATAAAATATTTTCGAGCTTTGTCTACAGAGAAGCCTATGAACTGTGACTAACTCAAGAGGAATGAGTACCACAGTGCCTATATTACAGTTTTGATGTAACAATTCCCACCAAAAGAAACCAAGCTACTTTGATAAACTGTTGATTTAGGGCTGGGGCAAAAATATATACAAGATAAATCTGGAAAATCTTGTTAATACTTAACAAAAGACACTAGCAATGAGAAATAGGTCAGAGTCAAAATTATTTTGAGGCTCTGTTGAGGAGATTCACAATGACTAAAATAAAAGAATTAAAACTCAAAAAGAACAATCATGGAAATGGATTGAAGCATAATAAATATATTTATTTATAGTTTGCAATGATACAAAAATAAACTTATAAGATGTGGCAAGATGATAATGAACCAATTTATCATTTTGAAAAGTGGTAAATAAAGGACAATAAGCATTTATTTTTCTTTCCTACATGAAATTGTATGAATGGGAAACCAAATAGTAGATAGGGAAAGTTTTTCTTTTAGAAATATTCCAGCTAATTAAGTGAGGAGAAACTGAAAGAAATAGAATCTCCTCATTTAGCCTCTAATGAATTAATAAATCTAGACATTGATCATCACTGGTTCCTAACATCACAAGAGACACAAACATGAACAACCTTCTGACAGAAGACAGTATCATCTATGAAGTGATTTTGCACAATAAACATATCCAATGTAAGTGTGATTAAGCCTCTAGAACCAACCACCAATTTACAGAAAATACAGAGGACAGATGAACATGTTGAAGATTATCATGGGGTTGCAATCAGCAAAATCCAATGGTAAAATAATGTCAACCTATTATAATGGATGGACTTTACTGAAATCCCAATTCTAAAAACCCAATGGTGGGGGGGGAAAAATGAAGCTTGTAAGGCAATTGGAAATTAGAACATTGTGTATTTGATGACGTTAAAAAGTTATTGGTTTATTTCAGGTAGTACTCTGGTATTTTGGTTATATATGGTTTGTAAAGCCCATATTTTTAGTAATACAAAATACAATATGTATCAATAAAATTATGTGATGTCTTGGATTTACTATGATATAAAATGGAAAAGTAAAGTGAGAAGGACAAAGAAATAGGATGCCATAATGAGCTGATGATTTTTAAAACTAGGTAGAGTACATAAGGGTTTGTTATTACTATTCTATCTACTTTTGTACATATGTAAAATCCCCTATAATAAAAAGTAAAAATGAAAAAAAAGAAAAAGAAATTTAGAAAATATCTAGTTGTGGTGGCTCATGCCTGTAATCCCAGCACTTTTGGAAGCCAAGGTGAGAGAATTGCTTGAGCCCAGAAGTTCGAGACCAGTCTGGACAACACAGTGGGACTTTGTCTTTAGAAGTCCCACTGTGTTGGGGAAGAAATAAATTTAGAAGAAATAAATACATAAATAAGAAAAAGAAATTTAGAAAATAGAGGTGATCTTACAAATTTACAGTTACTACATGGTAAAAGAAGGTCGCATATTTGCTTCGAAATACAGTACTTTTTTCACTGTACCACAATATCTCACACTGATGAGAGAATTTAAAATTACCTACAAATTAACTGGCAGTATTTTGAACTATTTGCCCTGTTAATTCTAGAAAAGTCAGGAAATGTAAGCTAAAAAGTAGTGAATGAAATAGCCAGTGGGCCTGAATGAAAGAACATGGAAAGTCTATTACTCCTCTACGAAGCTCCTGTCCAACTGCAGCTAATCCACAAGGCTTAACCCAATTGTCTATAGTTACAACCCTTCTCTTTCTCTCTCTCTGTGAACATTCAGCTACTAACTTTCCAAAATCAAGGAGTCCGGAACTACAGAAAAATAATCGCATCATTCTCCCTGAATGCTTTTTCTTGCTGTAGCATTGAGACATTGATAAGTCTTGCTACTATAGCTTGTGCTATAGATATGTGCAATAGGCATGCTGCTTTGTCTGCCATTAATCAGCTGGCCATGGAAGAAATACTATCTATGCCACTGAGAGGACAAAGGATTCCTCTACAAGGTTTGCTGCTTTTATTTACCTTACGATTTCCAATGAGTATGATTGAATGGTTTTCAAACATATTTATCTGGGCCTCTGTGAGAAGGGTAAAATAAAGGAAGCATCATGGACACATCACAAAATCTGGCTCTTCAGAAGGGCAGCAGTATTTATTGTGATTACAGAGAAGGGACTTTGGAGTCTGAGAAACTTACATTCAAATCCTAGCCCTGTCACTTACCTACTGTGTAACACTGGCCAACTAAGTCCCTTTAAGCCTCAGTATACACAATAGCAAAATGGTAAAAATACTACCTCAAACGGGTAATTATGAGGGTTACATGAGACAACTTTAGGTAAAATATTTTCATAGAACCTGGCACACACTGCCGGGTGCAGTGGCTCACACCTGTAATCCTAGCACTTTGGGAGGCCTAGGCAGGCAGATGACTCAAGGTCAGGAATTCAAGACCAGCCTGGCCAACATGGTGAAACCCCGTCCCTACCAAAAAAAAAAAAAAGCAAAAATGAGCCAGGCATGGTGGCGAGCATCTGTAACGCTAACTACTTGGGAGGCTGAGGTAGGAGAATCACTTGAACCTGGGAGGCGGAGGTTGCAGTGAGCCAAGATCGAACCACTGCACTCCGGCTTGGGCGCCAGAGTAAGACCCTGTCTAAGAAAGAAAAGAAGAAAGGAAGAGAGGAAGAAAGGAGGAAAGGAAAGGAAAGGAAAGGAAGGGAAGGGAAGGGAAGGGAAGGGGAGGGGAGGGGAGGGGAGGGGAGGGGAGGGGAAGGGGGAAACTGGCACACACAAGTGTTCAATAAGCAATACTTAGCTTGTGTTGCTACTGTTGTTGCTATTAAAAGAAACTGAGAAGTTAGAAATATTGAATAGTTGCCTTGATTTAGGAGTCTTGCTTATTCACCAAGAAGAGAAAATCACTTTTCTCCATACAGATCATATAGAAGTAAAATACATCAATTTATGAAAACTGTCCATTTTTTGACCCTCACTGACAGACTACTATCATCATTTTGAGGAAGGAAACACACATATTAGGCTTTATTACCAGATCTCAGACCAGGTTTTAGGCCAGGCTCTGGAACTAGGAACTGGATAATGGCTGTAGACAATTTATCTAACTTCTCAGTTTCAGCTTTAAACTCTGTTTAGCAAAAATAATACTTCTGGCCCGGCATGGTGGCTCATGCCTGCAATTCCATCAACCTGGGGGGCCAAGACAGACGGATCACTTGAGGTCAGGAGTTCAAGACCAGCCTGGCAAACATGGTGAAATCTCGTGTCTATTAAAAATACAAAAATTATCCAGCCGTGGTGGTGGGCACCTGTAATCCCAGTTACTCGGGAGGTTGAGGCCGGAGAATCGCTTGAACCCAGAAAGGGGAGGTTGCAGTGAGCCAAGATCGTACCACTGCACTTCAGCCTGGGTGACAGAGGCAGACTCTGTCTCAAAAAATAAATATATAAATAAAATAATACTTCCTTTGTAAAGTGTAAATTTAATAATGTACATAAATTTATATTTCTTATTCCAGATGCTTAATAAAAGTTAGTTCCTTTTCTTTGCCTTAATTCAGTTCCTTTAAAATAAGAAAGATGAAAAGCCAGATTTAAATTACTGTACTCGTTCTTCCCAAGCACTTGCAAATTTAGTTTTTACTGTCAGGCTAAAATGTTGGAGTTTTTCTAAGCCAATGTCTTCTTCCTAAACAAAATAAAACTTTCTTAAAAATGTTTAATATATGTATATATGTTTTACGATGTAACATGTATAATTAATTAGAACATAATTTGTAGTCAATGCATGTACATATATTTTGAGTGATAGTCAATCAAACTGCTGGAGACAACTGTCCTGGCGAATAGTCTCAATTTCTTATTCAACATTTTTTCAACAGCTGTAGAATATCAGATACTGTGATATATACTGGTGATACATACATCAATAACCCTGCACTAGCAGGACTCAGAGTCTGGTGTGAAAAGAGAAATGTATATAAATATTTTTCATGTAAATAATGAATTAAATACTACTTAAATTGAACCATATGTAATTATAAATATCAGCCATTTTTTACAAAAAAAATGGCAATTTGATATGGTTTAATTAATGTACTTAATGTCCTTTTTAATAATGTCTTTTAGCTGTCCCAGAATTTCCCAACATTAATTTGTCCTTTAATTTAACAAGGATGGTTAACTCCCAGAATACAAATGTTATCACTACTAAATAAATTTTATTTAATTATCTGTTTTGTGCTAAATTGATGAAAGGAATTATAGAACCAAATTATAACTGTATTTTATGACTTTCCCTAATAGAGAATGCATCTTAGTCTACTTCATTTCTAACAACATCTAAAATAAAAAATAGCTTATTCTGACATTTTTATTAATTTGACTGCATGAATATCTTTCAGATATGCACTTTCCATTTTTAACATCACGTTATAATTTAACCCAACCAAGGTTGCCCCTTGTTTTACATGGTAGTGACTGCAGTAACATCACTTTGCTTATTTTTACCTAAAATATGAACATTTTCAGGAGAAATTCTAGCAACTGCAATGTCAGTTCCCTTTGGCTGCTGTCTCTTTCTGATTTGGCACTATTTGAAATCCTCCTCCAGAGACTTTTGGCTATTGGCCTCTATAGCACATGGCCTGCCAGCCACAGAACAAAGTAAGATAAAATTGTTGTGAAATAATACCCAAAGACAAAGTCTGTTTTGCAGTTTTCTCTCTTTCATGAGCTGTGACCTCAAAGATGGCACAGTATGGGATACTCTTTCCCTCTATTTTTATCAAAATTTAATTCTTATTCAGTAATTCTGATACAATTTAAGCCACCCAAATAATAATGAATGATGCATCTACCAATATTGTCTGTAACGTTATTATAAAATAGCGCTATTAATCTTTGAATTATTTCTGAAATATATTAATATTGACTCAATAAGATGTACATATATCTTAATTTTATTACAGATATAAAACATAGAAATTCGTTTGAGTTCTTTGTAGATTCTGGAAATTAGCCCTTTGTCTCAAACAAATATATAAGAAAAAAACAAACAACCCCATCAAAAAGTGGGGAAAGGATATGAACAGACATTTCTCAAAAGAAGACATTCATACAGCCAACAGACACATGAAAAAATGCTCATCATCACTCGCCATCAGAGAAATGCAAATCAAAACCACAATGAGATACCATCTCACACCAGTTAGAATGGCAATCATTAAAAAATCAGGAAACAACAGGTGTTGGAGAGGATGTGGAGAAATAGGAACACTTTTACACTGTTGGTGGGATTGTAAACTAGTTCAACCATTATGGAAAACAGTATGGCAATTCCTCAAAGATCTAGAACTAGATGTACCATATGACCCAGCCATCCCACTACTGGGTATATACCCAAAGGATTATAAATTATGCTACTACAAAGACACATGCACACGTATGTTTACTGCGGCACTATTCACAATAGCAAAGACTTGGAATCAACCCAAATGTCCATCACTGACAGACTGGATTAAGAAAATGTGGCACATATACACCATGGAATACTATGCAGCCATAAAAAAGGATGAGTTTGCGTCCTTTGTAGGGACATGGATGCAGCTGGAAACCATCATTCTTAGCAAACTATCACAAGAAGAGAAAACCAACACCACATGTTCTCACTCATAGGTGGGAACTGAACAATGAGCTCA